>NW_027514560.1:0-177942 GCF_048772815.1 Callospermophilus lateralis | reverse complement strand
GGTCCTACCAAAAATATTTATTTACACACCTACAGTCCACTTCTCTACGCCCACTACTCATTAGGCTCCACATTACTGGCATCTCTGTTCTACACCATTTTCACGAAAACCAGTCAATCAAGGCACTCTTTGGTACACTCATGATCAGCAACAGGAAATCCAAAGTTTATCCAGTGCCACCTGGTCATGGTCATGGGAATTTCAAAAATTTTATGGTATTAATCTAGTCATTTTTCAAAAATGAAGTTAGAGGCACTGTGGGTTTCAATTAATTCAGGAACCATTAAATGGTGAGGAAGCTCATTTCAATGAAAGCTCTGGAGAACACTCACAGAAAAGCCTTCCAAAAGACTGGCCAAAAGGTCACATGAATCCAGACACATTGAGGTGTACAATGTGAGGTCCATATGTGTTTGGACTCTCAACTAGGGCTGCCAAGTCTTTAAGAATTAAATCATGTGATATCCTGGTTCAGAATCCCCGAGCTCTGTGGAAAGCCATCCTGGGCCTAGATCTCAGTTTCCAAAGGCGATTCTCACGTGTGGCCTAGTAAAATCCCAAGAGAACTCACGACAATACTTCTCTGAGGTCAGATCCAGAACTCATTCTTTAAGGGGAATCACACCAGAGTTCAAGCCCAGGTGATCCCAGTCATCTTTTCCAACTACCACACAAATTACCACAATTAAAACAAGAACACTCCCATATGGCCCTCATCTTCTTTCATATTGACACTCATCATAATTTTGCTGGAGGTTTCCATTAGGGGAGCAGACCAAGACAGTGTTCAAAATAAGCTCCTTTGACCATCATTTGCCTATAGTAAAGGTGGCCTGAACACCCATCTTGTGAACCAGGAGTGATCAAAGAGGCCTGCCATTAATACCGCTCCAATTCTCCAATTTGAGGCCTACTGACTGTTTGGTTTAGATTCTTTATGTGAATTTTAGTCATGAAATAACCAAGCACCTATGGGCTAGCCTCTGCAGGTTTTGAAGAACTCATTTGACCCAAAGGATCCCTATTTTCCCTTGATGGAGTTCAGGAACCTTACAGAGGAAGTCGAGAGACTTCATCCCAATGGCTGCTCTTTCTGCCATTTTTCCTTTGCACGCAAACATGGGAACTTTCTTTAGATCCATCAGGTGCTGAGAATCTAAGCCTCAGCCACACACAGGTCCAGAGGGCTGATTCAGTCACATCCCTTTTCAAAGCACTTAAGAAAAGAGCCACAGGTATGCCCAATCATTTCCATTTGAAAACTGTTTTCTTCAGGCTTCACAAAGGGGTGGCCAGATGCAAAGAACTTCCTGACATTCAGGGCAACAGAACAATAGGTAAGCAAAAGGCCCAAAGCAGGGTTTCTCCTCTGAGACTTTCCTCGTCACACTGATATCTGAGTTTTCTGAGATGCTCTCCATCACCTACAGCTATCCAGTACATGGCCATGTCACAGAGCTTGGAGGTGGTACATATCTTGGACACAAAACCATGGGCCTATTCTTGAAATTGGCCGGAATTCAGGACGAAAATAGAAACTTAGGAAGGTAGCAGGTGTTGCTCATCGATAAGGCAAGCTACAGTCCATTCATAAACGGGGCAATATGAATGCTGAGAAGCTTTCTACTAGACACGACACATCCATTGATGAATTCTCTTTTCTAATGTCTACAACCATGGAAACAGTGGAATACACAGACATAGAAACACTCGCCCTGTGAAAAGACTTACTAGAAACAGTCCACTTCAAATGAAACAAACCGACTGTCCTACCTATTCTCAGAAAATGAGACAAAACCACAAACCCACAACCACACCCACAAAGGCACCTCCTTCCCCTAAGTAGGTCTTTGACTATCCGGAGTGTCCTCTGACTTGTAGGCCATAATACGTTCCCCCGAAATGGCCTGTCCTGTCTCAGATCTGGTCTCCTTGGCAAACTCTGTGAACTTCTCAGGAGCCAATGGTGAGCCACTAACGACTTTCTCAAGAAAAGCCCCGCTTCCGAGCTTTCCTGGCATTTGGCCTTCTCACGTCTGAAGGTACCAAGAAAGACTGACTGCATTTAGTAAATCAAAACAAGTGAGACCACAGGGATGGGGACTGGGACTGGCTCTGGGTGGCTGGCTTCCTGGATCCAAAGTTCAGAGAGTTCCATCACCATGGAAGTGAGGTGAGGTCACTTCCTTCCTGAACTGAATGAGGTCCCTGTCTTGGCAACCACTTTGTCTTAACTGTTACTTCCAAGGGTCCCATGAGATTGAGGCTGCCCCTACTTCCTGTGACACTTTCACAAGTTAGAATGGTATATCAACCATAGGCACCCAGGAATAGATCTCCACACAGGCCTGTTTTGGTCCATGTTCTCTACATTAAGAAGAGAATCTGATTCAGACACAACCTTTTATCCTGACCGGGTTGTTTGCCATGGAAGATGACTTTTGGTCTCTCAGGTCCTTCATAGCTGCCTACATCTTCTCCAGGGATCATTTCTGCATGGGCCTTTGAGGTTATCAGCAGGTGGAAGTTTCCCTACATTTCTGTATTTTAAAATCAACTCTTTCCCTGCTCTTCTGTAAAGTTAGATTGAGGGAATAGTGTATGATTATGGTTAAAAACATGTTTGATTTGGGTTAGAAATCATTGTGCTGGATGAATAATGGTATTGGGAACCTGCTATGTGTATAAGAATATATAGATGTAATATATGTATGAAAAAAGAAATCTAAGTATGATTTGAAGGCCAGAAGGGCATTGGGCCCTTGATTGGGATACGCAGCATTGAATTACGTTCTGCAGAGATGTCTCAGATAAATCGATATACAATGGCATAGGACCTTGTACTTTGCATGAATTAATGTAGAAGGAACATCCAGTCAAAAAGGGATAGTCGGTAGTGAAAGGTTAATAAAATAGGTACTTGCTATTTCCTGTTTTTCTGTATGCTTAAAAAAACACTGTTGAAATCTTGAGAAATGTTTGCTAATCTTGTTCTAGAATGTACTGTTCCCAACTGCCAAACTGCAGAATGTACTGCCTCACTCGGTGTCACGCGAACCGCCCACTCACCCTTACACATCAGTAAACTTCCCTCCCTTCCCTCTCCAAGGAATGTATGTAAGCTCTGCATAAGCTGTTCTCAGAGCTCTCTGATCTATTTAAGTTAGCTGTGAGCCCCAGCAAGCTGGACCCAAAATAACCCTTTGCTGTTGCATGAGACAGTCTCTTGGTAGTCTCTTCCTCCAACACTCACCTGACCTTTACATATTGAGGTTCCACCGAGTTCCGGCAGTGGCGGATGAGAGACCCCAACGGGCTCCTCTCGGAGCAAGTAAGGCGCCTCTTTCTGGTTTCAGGTGTCATGTTAGGGCTTGGCAAAATTGCTGGCGATGAAGAGCCTGGGGTCTCTCCGACGGTGGCTGAGAGACGTGTCACAGAGACATAGGGCACCTCCATGGGGGACCCCGCAGAGGACTTGGAGAATCAAGGAACAATTGCTTCATCGACTCAGTGATATTTTCTTTTAGATTCTTTATTGCCATCCTATCAGGTTTTGCCGGCTACGCATTCCTGGTCTCAGTGTTGGATGTCCATTGCCTGTCTTTATGGTCTTGTCTTATCTGTGTCATGTGTCTTTGCTTTTACTGTTTGTGTACCTTTCATTATGGGACAGAGCACTTCAATGCCTCTGTCCCTGACCCTTGATCACTGAACCAAAGTCCGCTTAAGGGCTCAGAATCTTTCTTTTTTTAGTAAAACGCTGGACCTGGCAGACTCTCTGTGCCTCAGAGTGGCCCATCTTTGGAGTCGTATGGCCCCAAGAAAGATCTTTCTACTTCCCACTAATTTAAAAAGTCAGAGATATTGTCTTTCAGCCAGGGCCACATAGCCATCCTGATCAACAGCCATATATCTTAACTTTGCAGGACCTCTGCAAATCTCCTCCTCCATGGGTGAAGCCTTTCCTTGCCCATGCCTCTGCTCATACTCCTTCCCACATGATCTCTCAAACCCTCACCTCTTCCTCCTCCTCCACCCTCTGTTTTCCCTGAGTCACAAGATTTGACTCTACTGGACTCTTCCTCCTCTCCTTATCCCCTGCCCTCGTCCCCTAACACACAATACACTCTAAGTGATTCCCCTGCTGCTGACTAAGCCTCTCTACCATTGGAGGAAGCTAAGCTGGTAATAGGATCTGATAATGGACCGATGTTCATGGCCCAGGTAAGTCAGGGGTTAGCCAGGAACCTGGGGATTAATTGGAAGTTATATTGTGCTTATAGACCCCAGAGTTCAGGACAAGTAGAAAGAATGAATAGAACCATTGAAGAGACCTTAACGAAATTAAGCTTAGAGACCAGCATAAAAGATTGGACTGTGCTCCTGACTTATGCAATGTTTCATGCAAGAAAAAAATCCTTCTGTTTCTTTGAGTAACCTTACCCCCTGAGAAATTCTCTATGGTGGCCCTCGTCCAGTAAGGGTCCTAAGCCCAACTGTAAGACCTAAGGATCCTTTCCACACCCTCTTGCTTGACAGACTTAAAGCTCTTGAAAGAACTCAGTGATACCTGTGAAAATAGCTGCCCACTGCGTAACAAACTGTGTACCAGGGGATTCCACATCCATATCAAATAAGAGACTTCATGTATGTAAGATGACATCAGGTGTCATCCCTGGAACCCAGCTGGAAAGGACCATACCAGGTGCTACTTATAACACCTACAGTGGTAAAGGTATACAGAATCACTTCTTGGATCCATGCCTCTCATCTCAAGCCTGTCCTTGTCCAGAATCTTTCTGGAAACTGGAAAAGACTGGTAACAGTTTCAAATTGTGTATTCGCCATGTGGATAAGGTTATATACTCTCCCCTTGGCCACAAGTAGTCCTAACCCTCATCAGCCTTTTAAGCAGCGATGGCTGATCACAAATCCTACTGGAAAAGTGTATAATCTATCTCACATACATCCCCCTTAGGGACCTCGTGGCCATCTCTCCACCCAGACATTTGTCAGCTGGCCATAGGTTTTTTCTATTGGGATATCCCTGATGAAGAAAATCCCACTAAAATACCATTAAATCCCTTCTGTACCATAGATAATGGAAACAAACATTATGGATGTAGGGACACGCGAGCCAGATGCAGGTTGGCTAGCCTAGATTACTTGTTTGCCCGGGAAACTATCAAAGCCACAAACAGTAACGGCTGTGTGGGGGAAAAACCGACTTCTTCTGTATGTCATGGAGATGTGAGCATACAGAGGCTGCCTGATGGAACCCCAATACTTCATCAAATTCAGTACACAGCATTGGCCATATTACCAAGTAGACAACAGAAAAAGGATGGCCCCCAGAGGGGTCTCTAGATCCTCAAATTTTGCGTGACCTTTTTAACTTCTGCAAGTGCTCAAAAGGGTGAAAGGAGATTCCCCTATGTGGAAGCCCTTTCCCTCATTCACTCACATCCTGAACTATGCTTCTCCAATAGATTTTTATCCTCAGCCTTCTGCTCCAGACTCTCTGCTGTCACTCCCACCTCAGCAACCTGATTTCTCCCCTCCAATTACTAGATCAGAATCCCAAACCTCCACCAGTTCTCAGACAATTGCCCGCTTGTGAGGTAGCAGGTACTGAGGTACCCCTCCACCCACTCACTCCTCTCTCTTCCTGTCAGTGCCCACACCGGGTCCCACCAGGTCCTCTTTCCAGCTAACCCAAAGCTCAAACGAGCTGAGGAGAGCTCTCAGACCCTTATCCAAGATGTAATATAAATGGCCATTAAAGTTGCTTTGTCATCACTGAAAACAGGTTACTAAAATTTAAACTCCCTCACAGGATTTTGGGATACTCACTCCCGTTTTCTGCTCTGCTCTACCTGTTCTACTGCTCAAGTTTTTTGCTAGGAAATTCCCAAACACCTTTCCAATTATTCTTTTACATCTCTCTTTTTCCTCATTCTCAGATCCTCGGAGCTTCTCTCAGCCCCAACTTCCCTGTATTCCCCCTCTGTACCAGGCCCACAGAAAAGTCTTAAATGTCCTTCTCCAGAAGTCTTCACCATGGCTGACTTTAGAACTTTCAGCATAGAGTTTCTATAAAGAGTTCAATGTAGATAAACTTTCTCTTTTTGTATTGCCCTGTTCTACTTGGCCACTGGCTAAAAAACTCAGTACTTCTAAGCTAGACAACCCCTAAATAGTTTTTCACAAAATATGTGAACAAGTCCTCTGGCCTTCAGCTGGGGCTTCACAGAAATGGCCACATTTCTAAGATAAAGAAATTACCAACTGGGCTCCGTTGTAACAGCTGGCAGGGGGAAAATAAGAAAGGGAATAAAAAGCTCTCCTCCTCCCAGGTGTCCTTGAAAATTTAACTTGCCCAGAACAGAGGAAAAATCAGAAACATATACTGCTTTTTTGAACTTAAACTTCTGAGCCCCATCCCTTATATGTTGGGTACACAATTCTGAAACTACCTAAACTTGAGTTTCAGGGGATTAATTGATTACAACAGAAGCAATGCCTCTGAATCCAGTTGCAACAATATAGGACTGTTTCCCTGTCTTCAGTGCTATCTTAGCTGCCTTGCCTTGTCTGTCCCTACAACAGCATAATTCTATATACTTAAACATTGTTTATGTTTTCATTAAATGGTCAACAGATGTGATTATTTTGAAATGTTGCAGATGTGTCCCAGAAAGCTCTATCATGACGCAGGTTCGTTTGAAGATCAAATAGGGGGGGCATACAACCGGTTCCACTGGGAACTTGTATCCCTCACTTTAGCCATCCTATTAGGAATAGGAATTGCTGCACGGGTGGGCACAGGAACCACTGCCATTGTCCATGGGACACAACAAATGACCCAATTAGAAGAAGCAATAGAGCAAAACTAAGATATTAGAAACCTCCATCAGAGCTTTGCATGAATCTTTAACCTCTCTCTCTGAAGTTGTTTTAAAGAACAGTTGAGGGTTGGACCTCCTCTTCATTAGAGAAGGGGGCCTTTGTGCTGCATTGAGGGAAGAATGTTGTTTTTATGCTGACCATACTGGAGTTGTAATAAAATCTATGAGTAAATTTAAAAGACACCTTGAAGAGCATCAACAAGAGAGAGAGGCCCAAAAATGGTGGCTTGAGTCTTGGTTCACACACTCCTCCTGGTTAACTACGTTTTTATCAACCCTGGCCGGTCCAATAATAATCCTCATATTATTGCTAACTATAAAATCCTGTTTGCTCAACCGTGTAATTTCTTTTCTCCAGGCTCAAATTGGACGAGTTAAACTTATGGTAATACCCCACTAGCAGACATAGAATGTGACACCCTCCAATGATCATTTTTATGATTAAAAGTAGCCAGAAGAAGAAGTGGGGAATTAAAGGTTAATAAAATATGTACTTGTCACTTCTTGTTTTTCCGTATGCTTAACAAAACACTATTGAAATCTAGAGAAATGCTTGCAAATCTTGTTCCCAGAATGTTTGGTCCCCAACTGCCCAACTGCAGAATGTACTCCCTCACCCAGTTGAATGCAAACCACCCACTCACCCTGACCCATCAATAAAATTCCCTCCCTGCCCTCTCCAGGGAAAGTATATAAGCTCTATTTAAGCTATTCTCAGGGCTATCTGCTCTATTCAAGTGATCTCTGAGCCCCAGCATGCTGGACACCCAAAAAACCCTTTGATGTTGCAAGAGATAGTCTGTTGGTGGTCTCCTCCTCTGAAGCTCGCCCCACATTTACTTGGATGATTGAATGTAGAAGAGAACATTCAGTCAAAAACGATAGTCTGTAGCATTAGGAAGATAGTCAGTACTTTTATGAAGAAGGGTGAGTATAGGAATTGGAAAAAAAATTTCTTTAGCAATAGGGTTTCGATTAGAGAGTGAATGTAAATGTCAGCACAGGTGAAGAGTCAGTCACAATGATGAACTGGGGAAAATATGTAGGAAAGCAGATATCAATAGAGACATTACAAAATCAGGCAAAGTATAAAGTGAGTGATAGGATTAGATATTTTGAACAGGGTTGAGTTTAAATATATAATCTTAGGAAGAAACAAATATGTAGTCACAAATAGGATTGACATTTGAGAGCATTAGGCAAATTTCAGGTGGATGAATATTTCTCAGAATAATCTTGTGAATAGTTGATTATAAATCCACATAATAAACATGAATGAATTTAGGGAGTGTATATAAGACACATATATTTCATATTTTGAAAAATCTGGAGAGTGTATATATATATATATATATATATATATATATATATATATATACACACACAAAACAGACACACAGACAAAAAAGTAGCAAAATATATGTCAATAAAAATTCATTATAAAATATATATCATCCACAGATCTAAAAATATTAATTTTACTGAACATGGATTTATGTATAATGCTGTTCAACTAGCAAGCTCAACCATAGGTTGAATATCCAATTCCAACAAGTTTAGAAGGAGTGATCTCTTCTAACAATTTGTATCTGCCAAGTCAGCCACCTCACAAGAATGTACGTGTGGTACCAGGGAGGAATCTATATGTGCATATAAGAATACAGAGAAAGGGAGACAGGAATTCACATATTTGTTAACCTTAAAAATACATGGACAACTATTTCAACAATAAATTTACTAGATTCATAACTCCAACTCTGTATCATGCAAAAGAAAAGTACAACAATACACCAGGCCTACTCTGAACTGCTTGTATTTCGATTCTGTTTTGGTTATTTTTCTCCATCATATTAGAATTAGTAGTCAGAGTCTGGTCGGGTATGGGTTAGAGTCAGGGATTCAGTATTTTGAATGGAAAATAGAAAACTGAATCCAATGTTTATGCAAATATATGCTACAGAAAATTCTTCCCACTCTCCTCCAGAACAATGCCTTGACATTACCTTTGCCCCAAGTAAGACACAATTAGAAGAGAAGAGTTAGAAAATCTGTGAATACCTATCAGGAATGGAAAATGCTCCAGATTTCACATCTTTGGAGGCGGTAGAGGAGTTTCCAAAAGTAAGGGACAGGGTAAACACTCCACAAATATGGAGCTCTGCTGGCCTAAAGACTTTTTGAGAATCTGCCTTTAAGGTTGGGCACTTAAAATATATGTTGTTTTCAGGAGCTTTAGCTTTATTTGTAGTGAGACAATCAAAGCTCGATCTGCATCTATGTGACCTGGAGGACATGGTTATTTATTTTTCAATAAAAATGAGGCAGCAGTGCTGAATTCTCTCTTTGTAGGTAAACTGTGGCCACTGAGGGCTAAGTGTCTCCCCGTGTGGACTGTGAAACAACTTGGTCATCCTCCAATTATCGTGGTGTTTCTTGCTGCTGCACTGGGAGTTTGGTATTTGCTTCATTAAATACGAGTTCAAATGGGAAACAGTGCTGAAGGGAGTTCTGTCAGCTGTGGTGTGCAGGGTCTCCAGGAGAATGCACCAACCAGGGTTCTATCCCACGTAGCTTGCCCCCTTGACAATAGCAACATGATTCTGAACATTGCCCTAAAACCTCTCCATATAAAAATATGCCTTTACGTATATGGGTCTGATGGCTGCACCATGTCAGTCTCAAGCCATTTGGAAGCCAATGGAAGATCCACATGGCCCCACCACAGATGTTTTATCACTCACTTGCGTAACACTTCTCTAGGCCCACTACTCACTAGGCTTCTACTTACCAGCATCTCTGTTCTACACCATTTTCCTGAAACCCAGTCAATCAAGGCCCTGTCTGGTATATTCATGATCATCAACAGGACATCAAAGGTCCTCCAGTGACATCTGGTCATGGGAATTTTAAAAATTTCATGGTAATTATCTAGCAATTTTTCATGGATGAAGTTGGAGGCACTGTGGTTTGCAATTCATTCAGGAACCATTAAAGGGTTAGGAAGCTAATTTCAGGGAAAGCTCTGGAGCACTCTCACAGGCAAGGCTACCCAAAGAGTGGCCAAAAATTCACATGAAGCGAGGCCAATTGAGGTCTATAAAGCGAGGTCCATGTGTGTTTTGAATCTCAATAATGCATGCCAAGTCTTTCAGAATAAAATCATGTAATATCCTGGCTGAGATTCCCAGTGTTCTGTGGAAAGCCAACCTGTGCCTAGATCTCAGGTTCCAATGGCAACTTCATGCCTGGCCTCCTAAAATCCCAACACAATTCATGGCAATACTTCTCTCAGGTCAGTTCCAGAACTCAGTCTATAAGGAGAATCACACCAGAGTTCAAGTCCAGGTGGACCCAGACAACTCTTCCAACCGAGACTCAAATGAAAACAATTAAAACCAAAATACTCCCTCATGGCCCTATTCTTCTTCCATATAGACACTAATCATAACCGCTTCCTGGAGTTTTCCATGAGTTGTGTAGCCCAAGAGAATGTCCAAAATAAGCTTCTTGCACCTCTTTTGCCTAACTTCAGGGTGGCCTGGGCACCCTTCCTGTGAATCAGGAGTGATCAAATAGGCCTGCCCTTAATACTGCTCCGCTTATCCAATTTGAGGCTCTCTGACTGTGGGGTGTAGATTCTTTATGTGAATTGGAGTCATGAGAAAAGCCAAGACAGTGTCCAAAATCAGCTCGCTTGCCCCTCATTTGCCTAAAGTCAGGGTGGCCTGGACACCGTTTCTGTGAACGAGGAGTGATCAAATAAGCCTGCCGTTAATACTTCTGTGTTTCTCCAATTTGACGCCTACTGATTTCAGGTATCAATTCTTTATGTGATTTGGAGTTATGCGAAAACCCAAGCACCTCTGCAGGGAATTGAAGAACTCATTTGACCCAAAGAATCCCTATTCTCACTTGATGGAGTTCAGGAAATTAACAGAGGAAGGCAAGAGACTTCATCCATAATGAATGATTTTTTTTTTTTGCCGTTATGGTTTTGGACGCACACATGGGACAATTCTTTAGATCCATCAGGTGCTGAGAATCTAAGTCATAGACACAGACATGGCCAAGAGACTAATTCAGACACATCCCTTCCCAAAGCAATTAAGCAAAGAGCCACAGGTGATGACATTCATTTCCATTTGAAAACTGTTTACTTCAGGCTTCACAAAGTGGTGGATTGAGGCAACGAACTTCCTGACATTCAGTGCAAAACAACAATAAGTAAGCAAAAGGCCCAAAGCAGGGTTTCTCCACTGAGACTTTCCTGGTCACACTGATATCTGCGTTTTCTGAGATGCTCGCCATTCTCTTCAGCTATCCAGTACATGGCCATGTCACAGAGTTTGGAGGTGGTACATATTTTGGACACAAATCCATGAGCCTATTCTGGATAGTGGCCAGAATTCAGGAAGAAAACAGCAACTTAGAAAGATAGCAGGTGTTGCACATCAAAAAGACAAGCTGCACTCCATTCATATATTGGGCAGGTTGAATTATGGGAAGATTTACACTAGACAGTACACATCCATTAATGCATTCTCTTTTCCAATATCTACAACAACGGACACAGTGGGATACACAGACATAGAAACACTTGCCTTGTCAAATGACTTACTAGAAATTGTCCACTCCAAACCAAACTAACCGCCTTTCCCATCTATTCTCAGAACATGAGACAAAACAATAAACCCATACCCACTCCCACAAAGGCACCTCCTTCCCCCAATTAGGTCTGTGACTATCCAGATTGTCCTCTGACAGGTGAGCCATACTATGTTCCCCTGAAATGGTCCGTCTTCTCTAAGATCGGGTGAAATATAAGTATGAAAACAGAAATCTAGGTATGATTTGAAGCCCAGAAGGGTTTTTCCCTTGATTGGGATACTTAGCTTTGAATTATGCTCTGCAAAGTTGTCTCAGATAATTCGATATACAATGGCATAGGACCTTTTACATTGGATGATTGAATGTAGAAGAGAACATAAAATCTAGAAGGGATAGTCGGTAGGATTAGGAAGATAGTCGGTAGGTTTAGAAAGAAGAGTGAGTATAGGATTTGGACCAAAAGTTCTTTAGCAATAGGGTTTCGATTATAGAGTGAATGTAAATGTCAGCACATATGAAGTGTCAGTCACTAGAATCAACTTGGGAAAATATGTAAAAAAGCAGATATCAATAGAAACATTATGAAATCAGGCAAAGTATAAAGTGAGTGATAGGATTAGACATTTTCAACAGGGTTGAGTTTGAATATATAAATTAGGAAGAAACAAATATGTAGTCACCAATAGGATTGACAATTGACAGCATTAGGCAACCTGGACATGGATGTTTTTAGTAATCCATGTACACTTTACATTTAGGCTTTGGTACAATCATAAATGTGACCTTTACATTTTTTTGTCCAGAATATTACTTTGATTAAATTTATATGTACATCAGGTGACACGAGTATGTCTTCCAGCATTTCTGCGAGCAATATATTGAAGATGCAAAATTAGAATCGGGGGTACAAAGAGGTGTACCCTGTGTCTATGAATATAGAGATAAAGCATGAATAGACCCTAATGTGAATAAATAATATAACTTTTTTCAACTTTAAAAAATGAATTGATCTAATATCTGAAAAATTACAGGAAATTGTATATTGATATACAATCATTCATTCCAAGCAGTTATACATCTAATGGTAATATTCGTGTTTTGGTTTATCATGAAGAGTGTGTGAGTTTTGCTTCAAAAGTGACTTTGGAAATCGAAAATAATGTGTTTGGAAAGAAGACTCATGAAAATACCAGTAAAGAAACGCTGACAATACATGTGTTCTGAAGCAAAAAGTGATTAAATTTGAAACAAATGCCTATAAATTTGTGAACTTGTGGATGAAATGTATATCCTATGATGTGCAAAAACTGAAGAAATAATAATGTACCAGTGTCGAATACAAATGAATAAAGAATTACATATCATGTCCCATAGGAATCTACTTGCATTGATGTTAGATTGGGTCAGTTACTGTAGAATAATTAGGATTTGTATGCATCATTCTCTGAAGTTAGTTTTCAGTAATAGGAAACAAATATCTATTTCAGGTGGATGAATATTTCTGAGAATAATCTTGTGAAATGTTGATTAAAAATCTACATACATGAACATGAATTAATTTAGAGAGTGTATATTAGACACATATATTTCATATTTTGAAAAATCTGGAGAGTGTATACACACACACACACAAATAAAAAACACTAACAGACATTAAAAAGTAGCAATATAAATGCCAATCGAAATTCATCAGTAAATATATATCATCCACAGATGCAAAAATGTTTATTTTACTGAACATGAGTTTATGTATAATGTTGTTCTACTAGAACGCTCCCTATAGGTTGAATTTTCAGTTCCAACAGCGTTTAGGAGGAGTGATCTCTTCTCACTATTTGTATCTGCCAAGTCAGCCACCTCACAAAGATGTACGTGTGATACCTGGTAGGATTCTATATATGCATATAAATATACAAGTGTGAATAGGCTAAAGAGAAAGGGAAACATGAATTCTCATATTTGTTAACTTTAAAAACACATGGAGATCTTTTTCTATTAAACATTGACCAGATTTATAACTCCTACCTTGTATAATGCAAAATGCAAGTCCAACTATACAACATGCCTCCAATAAACTGCTTGTATTTCTATAGGTTTGTGTTATTTTTCTCTATCATATTAGGATGAGTTGTCTGAGTCTAGTAGGTATGGGTTAGTGTCAGGGATTCAGTATTTCAAAAGGAATATTGGAAATTGAATCCAATTTGTATGCAAATATATGCTGCACAAATATCCTCCCACTCTCATCCAGAACAATGCCTTGAAATTACCTTCACCCCAAGTAAGACACAGTTAGAGGAGAATAGATAGAAAATCAGTGAATACATATCTGGAATGGAAAATGCTCAGGAGTTCACAACCTTGGAGGTTGTAGAGGAGTTTCCAAAAGTAAGGGACAGGGTAAACACTCCACAAACATGGAGCTCTGCTGGCCTAAAAACTTTTAGAGCAACTGCCTCTGAGTTTGGGAATGTGAAAATTATGTTGTTGTCAGGAGAATTGGCTTCCTTTGTAGTGAGACCATCAAAGCTGGGTCTGCCTCTATGTGACGTGGAGGACATGGTATCTTATTTTCCAATGAACATGAGGTAGCAGTGTTGATTTTCTTCTTTTTAGGTAAACTATGTCCTCTGGGGGCTAAGTGTCTCCCCGTTGGACTGTGAAGCCATTTGGTCCTCCTCCACTTTTTGTGGGGTTTTTGCTGCTGAACTGGGAGTTTGGTATTTGCTTCATGAAATTCAAGGAGTTCAACTGAGACACAGTGCTGGAGGGAGTTCTGCCATGTGCGGTGGTTCAGAGTCTGCAGAAGAACGCACCAACCAAGCTTCTATCCCTCAAAGCTTGCCACATTGCATCCTTGTCCATAGCAACCTGATTCTGAACATTTCCCTGAATCCTCTTCATATAACAAGATGCCTTTAATTACAAGGGTCTGCTGGCTGCTTCATGTAATCCACAAGCCATTTGGAAGCCAATGAAAGTTCCACATTGCTCCAACAGACATGTTTTATCACACTCCTGCCCACCAAAGCTCTAGGCCCACTTCTCAGCAGGCTGCAACTTTCTGGCACCTCTGTTCTACACCATTTTCATGAAACCCAGTCAAGCAAGGCACTGTCTGGTACATCCATGATCAGCAACAGGACATCCGAAGGTTCTCCAGTGCCACCTGGTCATGGGAATTTCAAAAATTTCATGGTATTTATTTAGACATTTTTCAAGGATGAAGTTGGAGGCACTGTGGGTTTCAATTCATTCAGGAACCAGTAAATGGTGAGCAAGATTATTTCAATGAAAGCTCTGGAGAACCCTCACAGGCAAGGCTTCCCAAAGAATGGCCAAAAGGTCACATTAAGCCCGGCCCATTGAGGTCTACAATATGAGGTCCATGTGTGTTTTCACTCTCAACTATGGCTGCCAAGTCTTTCGAATGAAATCATGTGATATCTTGGCTGAAATTCCCAGAGTTCTGTGGAAAGCCACTCTGGGGCTAGATCTCAGTTTCCAAGGGTGACTCTCATACATGGCCTCTTAAATCACAACACAATACATGGCAATACTTCTCTGAGATCAGTTCCTGAACTCAGTCTATAAGGGGAATCACACCAGAGTTCAAGCCCAGGTAGACCTTGTTATGTCTTCCAACTGTCACACAAATATCCACAATTAAATCCAAAACACTTCCACATGGCACTCATCTTCTTCCATTTACACAATCATCATAACCTCTGGCTGGAGGTTTCCATGAGGGGTGCAGCCCAAGACAGTGTCCAATATAACCTCCCTTGCCCCTCTTTTGCCTAAAATCAGGGTGGCCAGGACATCCTTCCAGTGAACCAAGAGTGATCAAATAGGCCTGCCATTAATATGGCACTGCTTCTCCAATTTGAGGCCTACTGACTGTGTGTTTTAGATTCTTTATGTGAATTGGAGTCTTGAGAAAAACCAAGCACTTATGGGCTAGCCTCTGCAGGGTTTTGAGGAACACATTTGAACCAAATGATCACTGTTCTCACATGATGGAGAACAGGACACTTACAGAGGAATGCGAGAGACTTCATCCACACTGACTGCTCTTTTGTCCATTTTGGTTTTGGATGCACACATGGGATCCTTCTTTAGATGCATCAGGTGCTGAGAATCTAAGCCACAGTCTCACACAGGGCCAAAAGACTGATTCAGACACATCCCTTTCCAAAGCAATTAAGCAAAGAGCCACAGGTGATGCCCTTTCATTTCCATTTGAAAACTGTTTCTTTAGGCTCTACAATGGTGTGGCCTGAGGCAAAGGCCTTCCTGACATTCAGGGCAACAGAACAATTGATGAGCAAAAGGCCCAAAGCAGGGTTTCTTCAATTAGAATTTCCTGGTCAAACTGATATCTGAGTTTTCTGAGATGCTCCCATTTCTTTCAGCTATCCAGTACATGGCCATGTCACAGAGCTTGGAGGTGGTACATATTTTGGACACAAAACCATGAGCCTATTCTGGAGAGTGGCCAGAATTCAGGAAGAAAACCGGAACTTAGGAAGATTGTTGGAGTTGTCCACCCATAAGTCAAGCCGCAGTCCATTCATAAATTGGGCAGAATTCAGGAAGAAAACAGGAACTTAGGAAGATTGTTGGAGTTGTCCACCCATAAGTCAAGCCGCAGTCCATTCATAAATTGGGCAAGTTGAGTCTAGACAGGACACATCCAATGATTCCTTCTCTTTTCTAATATCTAAAACCACGGACACAGTGGGATACACAGACAAAGAAACACTGGCCTTGTAAAACGACTTACCAGAAACAGTTCACTCCAAACCAAACAAACCGCCTTTCCTACCTATTCTCAGAACATGAGACAAAATCTCAAACCCACACCCACACACACAAAGGAAGCTCCTTCCCCCAAGTAGGTCTGTGACTATTGGGAGTGTCCTCTGACTGGTGGGCCAAACTATGTTCTCATAAAATCGCCTGTCCTGTGTCACATATGGTCTCCTTCGCCAAATCTGTGAACTTGTCACTAGCCAGCGGTGAGCCACTACCTGCTTTCTCAGGAAAGGCCCCTCTTTAGAGCTTTCCTGACATTTGTTCATCCTCACCTCAGTAGGCACCAAGAAAGACTGACTCTGTCCTTGGTAAATCCAAAAAATACGACCACTGGGACTGGGACTGAGACTGGCTCTGGGTGCCTGGCTTCCCGGATTCCAAGTTCAGAGAGTTCCATCACCAAGGAAGTGAGGTGAGATTACTTCCTTCAGGAATTCTTTGAGGTCATTGCCTTGGCAACCACTTTGTCCTAACTGTTGCTTATAATACTCCTATGAGATGGAGGCTGCCCTTTCTTCCTGTGACACTTTTACAAGTTAGAATGGTATATCAACCATAGGGACCCCGGAACAGCTCTCCACACATGCCTGGTTTGGTCTATCTTCTCTACATTAACAAGAGAGAGGCTTATTCAGACACAACCCTTCATCCTGGGAAGGTTGTTTGCGATGGAAGATGACATTTGCTCTCTCAGGTCCTTCATAGCTGCCTACATCTTCTCCAGGGATCAAGTCTGCATGGACATTTGAGGTTCTCAGCAGGAGGAAGATACCCTACATTCCTGTATTGTAAGACGAACTCTGTCCCTGCTCTTCTGCAAAGTTAGATTAAGGTAAGAGTGTATGGTTAGGGTTAATAACATGTTCGATTTGGGTTACGAATCATTGCGAAGGATGATTAATAGTATTGGGAACCTGCGATATTTATAAGATTATAGAGGTGAAATATAAGTATGGAAACAGAAATCTAGGTAAGATTTGAAGCCCAGAAGGGCATTAGGCCCTTGATTGGGATACTTAGCTTATAATTACGTTCTGCACAGATGTCTCAGATAAATCGATAATCAATGGCATAGGACCTTACACCTTGGATGATTGACTTTAGAAGAGAACATCCACTCAAATTGAGATAGTCAGTGGGATTAGGAAGGTAGTCAGTAGGTTTAGGAAATAGAGTGAGTATAGGATTTGGGGCAAAAGTTCTGTAGCAATAGGGTTTTTGTTATAGAGTGAATGTAAATTTCAGCTCATGTGAAGAGTCAGTCACATGATGAAATGGGGAAAATATGTAAAAAGGAAAATATCAATACAGACATTATGAAATGAGGCAATTATACAGTGAGTGATAGGATTAGACATTTTCAATAGGGTTGAGATTGAATACATAATCTTAGGAAGAAACAAATATGTCGTCACCAATAGGAATGACATTTGAAAGCATTAGGCAACCTGGACATTTATCGTTTTAGTAATCCATGTTCACTTTCCATTTAGGATTTGGTACAATCATAAGTGTGATCTTTGCATTTTGTGCCCAGAAAAATATTGTGATCAAATGTGTATGTAGATCATATGACATGAGTATTTCTTCCACCATTACTGGGAGCAATATTTGAAGACATATAAATTAGTATTGGGGGTACAAAGTGGTGTACCCTGTGTCTTTGAATATAGAGATAATGCATGAATAGACCATACTGTGAATAAATATTATAACTGGTTCCACTTTAAATAATGGATTGAATTGATATCTGAAAATATATAGGAAATCATATATTGACATACAATCATTCACTCCAAGCAGTTATATATCTAATGGTAATCTTAGGGTTATTGTTTATCATGAAGTGTGTGTGAGTTTTGTTTCAAAAGTGATTATGGAAATCGAAAATAATATGTTTGGAAAAAAGTCTCTTAAAAAGACCAATCAAGAAATATGGAGGAATTCATGTGTTCTGAAGCAGGAAGTGATTGAAAGTGAAACAAGTGCCTATAAATTTTCTAAATTGTGAATGAAATATATATCCTGTTATGTGCATAAACTGATGAAATAGTAATGTACCAGTGTTGAATAAAAGTGAACGTCAAAATACACATCATGTCCAATAGGAATCTACTTGCATTGATGTTAAACTGGGTCAGTTACTGTAGAAATATTAGAATTGCATGCATTATTCACCAAAGAGAGTTTTTTTTTTTTATTTTTATTTATGGTTGTTCAAAACATTACATAGTTCTTGATATATCATATTTTACACTTTGATTCAAGTGGGTTATGAACTCCCATTTTTACCCTGTATACAGATTGCAGAATCACATCAGTTGCACATCCATTGATTCACATATTGCCATACTAGTGTCTGTTGTATTCTGCTGCCTTTCGTATCCTCTACTATTCCCCCTGGCCTCCCCGCCCCTCCCCACTTCTCTCTCTACTCCCTCTACTGTAATAAATTTCTTCCCCTTGTATTATTTTTCCCTTTCCCCTCAATTCCTCTTGTATGTAATTTTGTATAACCCAGAGGGTCTCCTTCCAATTCCATGCAATTTCCCTTCTCCCTCCCTTCCTCCTCTCATCCCTGTTTAATGTTAATCATCTTGTCATGCTCTTCATCCCTATCTGTTCTTAGTTACTCTCCTTATATCAAAGATGACATTTGGCATTTGTTTTATAGGAATTGTGTAACTTCACTTAGCATAATCTAGTCTAATGCAATCCATTTCCCTGCAAATTCTATGATTTTTTATTTTTCAATGCAAAGTAATAATTCATTGTGTATAAATGCCACATTTTTTTTATCCATTCTTCTATTGAAGGGCATCTAAGTTGGTTCCACAGTCTTGCTGTTGTGAATTGTGCTGCTATGAACATCGATGTAGCAGTGTCCCTGTAGCATGCTCTTTTTAGGTCTTTAGTGAATAGACCAAGAAGGGCAATAGCTGGGTCAAATGGTGGTTCCATTCCAAGCTTTCCAAGAAATCTCCATACTGCTTTCCAAATTGGCTGCACCAATTTGCAGTCCCACCAGCAATGTACAAGTGTACCTCTTTTCCCACATCCTTGCCAGCACTTCTTGTTGTTTGACTTCATAATGGCTGCTAATCTTACTGGAGTGAGATGGTATCTTAGGGTGGTTTTGATTTGCATTTCTCTGACTGCTGGAGATGGTGAGCATTTTTTCATGTACTTGTTGATTGATTGTATGTCCTCATCTGAGAAGTGTCTGTTGAGGTCCTTGGCCCATTTGTTGATTGGGTTATTTGTTATCTTATTGTCTAATTTTTTGAGTTCTTTGTATACTCTGGATATTAGGGCTCTATCTGAAGTGTGAGTAGTAAAGATTTCTTTCCAGTATGTAGGCTCCCTATTTACCTCTTATTGTTTCTTTTGCTGAGAAAAAACTTTTTTAGGTGAGTAAGTCCCATTTGTTGATTCTAGTTATTAACTCTTGTACTATAGGTGTCCTATTGAGGAAATTGGAGCCCAACCCCACAGTATGTACATCGTAACCAAATTTTTCTTCTATCAGACAGTGTGTCTCTGATTTGATATCAAGGTCCTTGATTCATTTTGAGTTAACTTTTGTGCATGGTGAGAAAAAGGGATTCAGTTTCATTTTGTTATATATGGATTTTCAGTTCTCCCAAAACCATTTGTTGAAGATGCTATCCTTCCTCCATTGCATGCTTTTAGCTCCTTTATCAAATATAAGATAGTTGTAGTTTTGTTGATTGGTTTCTGTGTCCTCTATTCTGTACCATTGGTCCACCTGCCTGTTTTGGTACCAGTACCATGCTATTTTTGTTACTATTGCTCTGTAGTATAGTTTGAAGTCTGGTATCGCTATACCGCCTGATTCACACTTCCTGCTTAGCATTGTTTTGCAATTCTGGGTCTTTTATTTTTTCATATGAATTTCATGATTGCTTTCTCTATTTCTACAAGAAATGCCTTTGGGATTTTGATTGGCATTGGATTAAACCTATAGAGAACTTTTGGTAATATCGCCATTTTGATGATGTTAGTTCTGCCTATCCATGAACAGGGTATATTTTTACATCTCCTAAGATCTTCTATTTCTCTCTTTAGGGTTCTGTAGTTTTCATTGTATAAGACTTTCACCTCTTTTGTTAGGTTGATTCCCATTTTTTTTTTAGGATATTGTGAATGGAGTTGTTGTCCTCATTTCCATTTCAGAGGATTTGTCACTGATATACAGGAATGCCTTTGATTTATGCGTGTTGATTTTATATCCTGACACTTTGCTGAATTCATTGATTAGCTCTATTAGTTTCTGTGTAGAACCTTTTGGGTCTTCTAGGTATAGAATCATGTCATCTGCAATAGTGATAATTTAAGTTATTCTTTTCCTATTTATATGCCTTTAATTTCTTTCATCTGTCTAATTGCTCTGGCCAGTCTTTTGATAACTATATTGAACAAAAGTGGTGAGAGCAGGCATCCCTGTCTTGTTCCAGATTTTAGAGGGAATGTCTTCAATTTTTCTCCATTCAGAATGATGCTAGCCTGCGGTTTAGCATAGATTGCTTTTACAATATTGAGGAATGTTCCTGTTATTTCTAGTTTTTCTAGAGTTTTGAACATAAAGGGATGCTGTACTTTGTCGAATGCTTTTTCTGCATCTATCTAGATGATAATATGGTTTTTATTTTAAGTCTATTGATGTGGTGAATAACATTTATTGATTTTCGTATATTGAACCCTCCTTGCATCCCAGGGATGAATCCTACTTGATCATGGTGCACATTTTTTTGATATGTTTTTGTATCTGATTTGCCAGAATTTAATTTAAGATTTTTGCATTTAGGTTCATTAGAGATATCGGTCTTTAGTCTTCTTTCTTTGAAGTGTCTATCTGGTGTAGGAATCAGGGTGATATTGGCCTCGTAGAATGAATTTGGAAGATCTCCCTCTTTTTCAATTTTCTGAAATAGCTTTAAAAGTATTGGTATTAGTTCATATTTAAAGGTATTGTAAAACTCTGCTGTATACCCATACGGTCCTGGGATTTTCTTAGTTGGTAATCTTTGGATGGTTTTTTTTTATTTCCTCAATTGATATTGGTATGTTTAGGTTGTCTATATCCTCCTAACTCACTCTGGTCAGATCATATGACTTAAGAAATTTTTTGATGCCTTCACTATCTTCTATTATTTTAGAGTATAAGGATTCAAAGTAATTTCTGATTATCTTCTGTATTTCTGAAAATCTGTTGTGATATTGCCTTTTTCATCCCGTATGATAGTAATTTGAGTTCTCTCTCCTCATCGTTAGCATGGCTAGGGGTCTGTCCATTTTATTTATTTTTTCCTCCAATTGGTGTGACGTGTCTACCACACCCGTGGACCCCTGTGGTGTTCTGCCAATCAGTTGCAGGTCTGCCTACCTTGCACGCGTGGGCGGCGGCACTGCACTACTCCTACTCCAATTGGGGTGACGTGACTACCACGCCGGCGGGCAGCTGTGCCTGGTCCGCCGGTTGGTCGCAGGTCTGCCTACCTTGTGAGCACGGGCTACAGATCTGTTCTACCCCTACTCCAAATATGGTAAAGTGTCTGCTGCGCCAGCCGGCCGCTGGGCCTCTTCTTCTGGTCAGGTGCAGGTCTGCTACCTTGAGGGCGCGGGTGGTGGCTCTGCTCTGCCCCTACTCCAATTGGTGTGTCGTGACTACCATGCTGGCAGGTTGCTGTGCCTGTTCTGTGCGTGGGCGAAGGCTCTGCTCTGCTCCTACTCCTATTGGGGTGATGTGACTACCATGCTGGTGACCCACTGGGATTTTACTAGGCGTGGGAGAAGGCTCTTCTCTGCAACTACTCCAATTGGGGTGACGTGACTACCACACCTGCGGGTCGCTGGGCCTGTTCTGTGCACGGGCGGCGGCTCTGTTCTGCCTCTACTCCAATTGGGTTGACGTAACTACCATGCAGGTGTGTCACTGGGTCTGTTCCAGTCGCGGGCAGCTGCTCTGCTCTGCCCCTCTGGCTTGATGACAAAGTGAGAGAGACCCGGGTGTTTGTGACTCACTTTCTTCACCAGGAGACGAACTGTTTCTGTCACTGCTGGTATCAATGAAGTTATCTCCTCTGCTGCTTTCTGATGACATCAGAAATTTGCCATGTTGGTATCCCATGTGAAAGGCAGCATTTCGTTCCCTTTTCTGGGTGACCAAAGCAATGAGTGAGTCCTGACCGGCCCTCACAAGCCGTGTCTCAATCCTGTTGCCACTGCCTATGAAGGCTCGGTTGATATTTACCTCCACAGTATTCAGCAAGACCCGGACCGAGAAGCAGTTTCCGCGGTTTCTTTAGCCCTGGGCCAGATCAGTTCCGAGAGGTGGAATTCGGCCGCTCTGGGCTTTGTGTATGTTCTAATAGGAGCAGGCTCCAAGACGGAGTTTCTGCAGGTTCTTTAGCACTGAGTCTGAGTAATTTGTCTGCAACACAAAGGTGAATGGCATCCTGAAATTACCTGTTCTATAGCTGAATGAGCTTCGATCAGTCAAAAACAGGGATGGTGACATCAGCTCTCCAAGATAGTGACCGCTGGCTTCCTCTGTGGTCTGACCGGTGTGGAGAACCGAATTGGACCGCATCCTTCCCCATCTCAAACAAAGAATTCAGCACTTAGCACAGTGCTTGCATACCTGGCAGGAGCCCACAGAATCCACACCGCTGTATATTTGCATTGCTATCTCTTCGTTTCCCAGTGCGCGCAGCAGACTCTAGCCACACACCGATTTCCTGAATAAGCAGCATGACGCTCCATGCGGACAAATCACTCGTGTTTGAGCTCGCGTAGCTGATCCTCGTGAGATGGAAATATGTCCACTAGGTTTTGGAGCACCCCAATTTTGCTGGAAATTTCTAACAAGATATATTTTAGCCGTTATAACTCGTCATTCTCCCGCACAGTGACGCGGTACATGGGGGTGATGCACTCCCTTCACCACCATCATATGATCCCCCGAAGTTAGTTTTCAGTACTAAGAAACAAATATGTATTTCAGGTGGATGAATATTTCTGAGAATATTCTTGTGAAAACATGATTATAAATCCACATACATGAATATGAATGAATTTAGGGAGTGTATAATAAGAAAAATATACTTCATATTTTGAAAAATCTGGAGAGTGAATATATATATATATATATATATATATATATATATATATATATATACTCACAGACATTAAAAAGTAGCATTATGTATGCCAATCGAAATTCACATGAAATAATATATCATCCACAGATCCAAAAATATTCATTTTAATGAACATGGATTTATGTTGTTCAACTAAGAAGCTCACTCATATGTTGTATTTTCAGTTCCAACAGCATTTAGTAGGAGTGATCTCTTCTCACAATTTGCATCTGCCAAGCCAGCCACCTCACAAAATGTACGAGTGATACCAGGTAGAATTCTAAATGTGCATATGAAAATACATGTGATGAATAGGCTACAGAGAAAGGGAGACAGTTATTCACATATTTGTTAACTTTTAAAACACATGGAGAACTATTTCAATTAAAATTCGCTAGATTGATAACACCTACCATTTATCATACGAAAGGCAAGTCCAACTATACACCATGCCTCCTGTGAACCTCTTGTATTTCTATTCTGTTTGGGTTATTTTTCTCCACCATATTAGGATTAGAAGTCAAAGTCTAGTAGGGTATGTGTTAGTGTCAGGGATTCAGTATTTTGAATGGAAAATTGGAAAATGTATCCAATGTGTATGCAAATATGTGCTACACAAAAAATTCCCACTCTCATTCAGCGCAATGCCTTGACATTACCTTCGCCCCACATAAGACACAATTAGAGGAGAAGAGTTAGAAAATCTGTGAATACATATGTGGAATGAAAAATGCTCAGGAGTTCACAAATTTGCAGGTGGTAGAGGAGTTTCCAAAAGTAAGGGACAGGGTAAAAACTCCACAAACATGAAGTTCTGCCAGCCTAACATCTGGAGAAACTGCCTCTGAGGTTGGGCAATAAAATCTATGCTGTTGTCAGGAGCATTAGTTTCATTTGTTGTGAGACCATCATAGCTGAGTCTTCATCTATGTGATCTGGATGACATGGATTCTTATTTTCCAATGAACATGAGGCAGCAGTGCTGAATTTTCTATTTGTAGGTAACCTGTGGCCACTGGGGTCTAAATGTCTCCCCTTTGTGGACTGTAATTTCCATTTGGTCATCCTCCACTATTCTTGGTATTTCTTGCTGCTGCACTGGGAGTTTGGCATTTGCTTCATGAAATACAAGGAGTTCAACTGGGACACAGTGCTGAAGTGAGTTCTGTCAAGTGTGGTGGGTCAGGTTCGTCAGGAGAATGCACCAACCAGGCATCTATCCCACATAGCTTGCCCCATTTTCCATAGCAACCTGATTCTGAACATTGCCCTAAAACCTCTCCATATAACAATATGCTTTTACATATAAGGGTCTACTGGCTGCAAAATGTCAGTCACATCCATTTGGAAGCCAATGGCAGATCCACATGTCCCCACCACAGATGTTTTATTACACACCTGCCATCCACTACTCTAGTACAACTACTCAGCAGGATCCAACTTACTGGCATCTCTGTTAAACACCATTTTCATAAAACCCAGTCAATCAAGGCACTGTCTTGTATACTCATGATCAGCAACAGGACATTCAAATGTTCTCCAGAGCTACCCGTCATGGGAATTTCAAAAATTTCATGGTATTGATCTAGCCAATTTCAAGGATGAAGTTGGAGGCACTGTGGATTTCAATTGACTCAGAAACCATTAAATGGTGAGGAAGCTCATTTCAATGAAAACTCTGGAGAATTCTTACAGGCAAGGATTCCAAAAGTGCCCAAAATTCAGATTAAGCCAGGCCCATTGAGGTCTACAATGTATGTTCCATGTGTGTTTTGACTCTCAAATATGGCTGCCAAGTCTTTAAGAATAATATCATGTGATATCCTGGCTGAGATTCCCTGTGCTCTGTGGAAAGTCACCTTGGGCCTAGATGTCACTTTCCAAGGACAACTCTCATGCATGGCCATCTAAAATTCCAACACAATTCCTGGCAATAATTCTCTGAGATCAGTAAAAAGAACTCAGTCTCTAAGGGAATCACACCAGACTGCAAGCCTAGGTGGACCCAGTGATCTCTTCCAACCGCCAGACATATGTCCAAAATTAAAACCAAACACTCTCACATGGCCCTCATCTTCTTCCATATAGACACTCATCATATTCTCTGGCTGGAGTTTTCCATAAGGGACGCAGCCCACGACAGTGTCTAAAATAAGCTCCCTGCCCCTCATTTGCCTAAAGTCAGGGTGGCCTGGACTCTCTTCCTGTGAACCAGGAGTGATCAAATAGGCCTGCCTTTAATATTGCTTGGCTTCTCCAACTTGAGGCCTTCTAGCTTTGGGGTTTAGATTCTTTAAGTGAATTAGTGTCATGAAAATCAAGCACCCATGGCCTAGCCTCTGCAGGGCTTTGAAGAACTC
Organism: Callospermophilus lateralis; assembly: GCF_048772815.1. Lineage (NCBI taxonomy): Eukaryota > Metazoa > Chordata > Mammalia > Rodentia > Sciuridae > Callospermophilus > Callospermophilus lateralis. Next base: position 152,085 of record NW_027514560.1, on the reverse strand, counting down.
ATTTGACCCAAAGGATCCCTATTCTCACTTGATGAATATCAGGAACCTACCAGAGGAAGGCAAGAGAGTTCATCAACAATATCTGATCTTTTTGCCATTTTGGTTTTGGATTCACGCATGGGATCTATCTTTAGATCCATCAGGTGCTGAGAATCTAAGCCACAGCCTCACACAGGGCCAACAGGCTGATTCAGACATATCCCAATCCTAAGCAATTAAGCAAAGAGCCACAGGTGATGCCCTTTCATTTCCATTTGAAAACTCTTTTCTTCAGGTTTCACAAAGTGGTGGCTTCAGGCAAAAACCTTCCTGACATTCAACAGAACAATAGGTAAGCAAAAGGACCAAAGCAGGGTTTCTCCACTGAGACTTTCCTGGTCAACAAATATCTGAGATTTCTGAGATGCTAGCCATTTCCTTCTGCTTCCAGTACATAGCAATGTCACAGATCTTGGAGGCGGTACAAATCTTGGACACAAAACCATGATACTATTCTGGAGAGTCGCCAGAATTGAGAGAGAAAACAGGAAATTAGGAAGCTTGTAGGTGTTGCCCATCCATAAGGCAAGCCAGAGTCCACTCATGAATTGGGCAGGATGAATGCTGGGAAGCTTTCTACTAGACAGAACACATCCATTGATGCATTGTCTTTTCTAATGTCTACAACAATGGACTCAGTGGGATAAACACACACATAGGAACACTCGCCTTGTCAAAGGACTTAATACAAATATTCCACTCCATACCAAACAAACCGCCTTTCCTACCGATCCTCAGAACATGAGACAAAACCACAAACTCACACCCACACCCACAAAGGCACCTCCTTCCCCCTAGTAGGTCTGTGACTCCCCGGAGTATCCTCTGAATAGTGAGCCATACTATGTTCCTCCAAAATGACCTCTCCTGTCTCAGATCATGTCTGCTTGGCCAACTCTGTGAAGTTCTCAAGAGCCAGCGGTGAGGCACTACCTGCCTTCTCAGGAAAAGCCCCTCTTCAGAGGTTTCCTGGCATTTGGCCTTCCTCACGTCTGTAGGTACCAAGAAAGACTGACTCTGTCCTTGGTAAATCCAAACATGTCAGACCACTGGGACTAGGACAGAGACTGTCTCTGGGTGCCTGGCTTCCTGGATTTCAAGTTCAGAGAGTTCCATCACCAAGGAAGTGAGGTGAGATCACTTCCTTCAGGATCTGAATTATGTCACTGCCTTGGCAACCACTTTGTCCTAACAGTTGCTTCCAAAATACTATGAGGTGGAGGCTGCCCTGATTTTCATGGGACACTTTCTCTAGTTAGAATGTTATATCAACCGTAAGCACCCTGGAACAGCTTCCACACAGGACTGGTTTGGTTCATGTTCTATACATTAAGAAGAGAGAGATTGATTCAGACACAACCCTTCATCCTGACCAGGATGATTGCCATGGAAGATGACTTTTGCTTTCTGAGGTAATTCATAGCTGCCTTCATCTTCACCAGGGATCACTTCTGCATGAACATTTGAGTTTCTCAGCAGGTGAACATCCCCTAGATTCCTGTAGTTTAATACACACACTGTTCCTGCTCTCCTGCAAAGTTAGTGTATGGTTAGGGTTAATAATATGTTCGATTTGGGTTAGGAATCATTCTGCAGGATGAATAATGAGATTGGGAACCTGCGATATTTATAAGAATATATAGGTGAAATATATGTATGAAAACGGGAATCTAAGAAGGATTTGAAGCCCAGAAGGGCATTGAGCCCTTGATTTGGATACTTAGTGTTGAATTATGTTCTGTACAATTGTCTCAGTTAAATCGAAATACAGTGGCATAGGACCTTGTACCTTGGATGATTGAATGTAGAAGAGAACATCCAGTCAAAAAGGGATAGTCAGTAGGATTAGGAAGATAGTCAGTAGGTTTAGGAAGAAGAGTGAGTATATGATTTGGAATAAAAAGCTTCTTTAGCAATAGGGTTTCATTGGGAGAGTGAATGTAAATGTCAGCACATGTGAAGAGTTAGTCACAATGATGAACTGGGGAAAATGTGTAGGAAAGCAGGTGTCAATAGAGACATTACGAAATCAGGCAAAGTATAAAGTGAGTCATAGGATTAGACATTTTCAACAGGGTTGACTTTGAATACATAATCATAGGAAAAAACAAATATGTCGTCACGAATGGGAATGACATTTGAGAGCATTAGGCAACCTGGACATGGATGTTATTAGTTATCCACGTTCACTTTCCTTTTAGGCTTTTGTACAATCATAAGTGTTACATTTTTATGTTTTTTTTGTTCAGAATATTACTGTGATAAAATGTATGTGTAGATCAGGTGACATGAGTATTTCTTTCACCATTTCGGGGGCAATATTTTGAAGACGTATACATTAGTATTAGGGGTACAAAGAGGTGTACCCTGTGTCTATTAATATAGAGATAATGCATGAATAGACCATACTATGAATAAATAACGTAACTGATTCCACTTTAAATAATGGATTGAATTGATATGTGAAAATATATAAGAAATCTTATATTGATATACAATCATTCATTCCAACCAGTTATATATCTAATGGTAATATTAGGATTATGGTTTATGAAGAATGGTGTTTGAGTTTTGCTTTATACGTGATGATGTTAAACAAAAATAATGTGTTTGGAAAGAAGTCTCATGAAAAGTCCAGTCAAGAAACATGGAGGGATACATGTGTTCTGAATCAGGAAGTGATTGATCGTGAAACAAATGCCTATAAATTTTCTAATTTGTGACTGAAATATATATCCCATGATGTGCATAAACTGAAGACATAGTAACGTACAAGTGTTGAATAAAAATGAAAGTCAAAATACACATCATGTCCCCTAGAAATCAACTTGCATTGATTTTAAACTGGCTAAGTAACTGTAGAAATATTAGGGTTTGTATGCACCATTCACTGAATTTAGTTTTCAGTACTAGGAAACAATATGTATTTCAGGTGGATGATTATTTCTGAAAATAATCTTGTGGAAAGTTGATTATAAATCCACAGATATGAATATGAATGAATTTAGGGAGTACATAATAAGACACATATATTTCATATTTTGAAAAATCTAAAGAGTATATATATATATACATATATATATATATATATATATATATATATATATATATATATATACATATACATATATATATACACACACACGCAAAAGCACAGATATTAAAAAGTAGCAATACAGGAGATCCATTATGAAAGCAGGCATGGAGAAATCAAGTCTCTGATCTCTTCAGCTGTGCGGGCATAGGGAGTCGTAAACTGTCTAAATGCTGTTTGCTCAGAATCACTAGGCAATATTGACCTGTTGTGAATCTGGGGTGAACAGTCTGGGCCCCTCAGAACACACACAAAGCCCGGATTGGCTGCATTCAAGCTTAGATTCGTCTGGTTTTTGTGACTCAGCACTCACATTCCCGCTGAAATAACTGGTCGGGTTTTCTGAATTGAGAGTTAAAAGCCAACTGAGCCTTCATAGGCAGTGGCCACAGGATTGAAATGGGGCTTTGGAGAGATAGTCAGGACCCACCTGTTGCATTGGTCACCCAGCAAAGGGAACGAACGGTCACCATTTGAATGGGATACCACCATGGCAGAGAACTGACGTCACAGGCGGAGGAGATAACTTCATTGAAACCAGCGCGACAAGTGTGTAATCCCATTGCCATATCTCTCAACAACGCAGGGAAACATCAAGGGCCCTTCCCACCTCTGCCGTAATGGCCCCTCCCAGCTCTCCAAGGAGCGCGATACCCAGACCTAGGGAATCAAGATTGGCTCGGGACTCGCGGTGTGGAATTCCCTGCTACCGCTCCCACCAGTGCTGACAATTGAGGTCTCTTACACCACCTACCGGGGCCATGGCTCCTGAAGGGCAAGCAAATTCGCTGGAGGTTCTCAGCCCCAAGCTCTACAAACTTAGGGTCTGAGGAAGGCAAACAAGGAGAGTGTGCCCAGGCTTTCATGGAAACAGGGCTACCAGGAGCAGAGGCCTGGCTTGTAACCAGTATTGTGGTGAGCATCACAGGTGAGTGGGGCCTGGCTTGAGGAAGCACAAGAGAAAGCCCTAGGCACTCAGAATTGGAGACCCGCCCAGTCTGGGAGGAAGAGCTGCTGCACAGTGATTGGTTCTCACTTATTGAGAGGAGAAGCTTGGCCCAGTGCGCACAGCTCCACCTACTGTAAGAGAAGTTATTTGAACTCTAGGACTGCATGTATTATTATTATTTTTTTATTTGTTTTTTTTCTTTCATTTTCATTTTTGTTATTGTTGTTCTTTAACTTTTTAAAATGTTTTTATTTTTTATTTTTTTTATTTTATTATTATTATTATTTTAAATTTTAATTTTCAATTTTTTAATCATCATCATTACTTAAAACTTTCTTTCTTTATTTTCTATTTTTTTCTTTTGTCTTTTCTTTTCTTTTCATTTTTCTCATTCCCCCTTCCTTGAATTCTACCTGCCTACTCTCATTCTCTTTAGTGACTTCTCCCTTCCCTTCTAATATCTTTCCTCCCAAGCATCAAATAAATTTATAAGAGTAAGCAGTAACTCAGTAGTCAAACAGAAGAAGAAGTAACATGAGCAGCATATAAAAACAAGGAAGAAAAGGAGTATGAACAATGAAGGACAGCCTAAATATTCAAGAGCACCTAGAGTCATCAGAAAAATGGTCATATAAAGAACTCAAGTAATACCTTAGACAGATGGAATGGAACCTTAAAGAGGATACGAGACAGCAAAAACAAACAGTGATAAAACTCATTGAAAATGAATTACATAAACAGATAAAATGAGAAATTAAGCATCTTTATCAGGAGATAGAGATTATTAGAAAAATCAAACAATAATTCTAGAAATCAAGGAAATGATAAACCAAATTAAAAACTCAATTGAGAGTATCACTAACAGAGTAGAGCAAGTAGAAGACAGAATGTCAGATAATGAAGACAAAATATATCATCTTGAAAAAAGTCTAGCCAACAAAGAAATGCTGTAAAAAATTATGAGAAAACATTCAAGAGATATGGGATAACATAAAAAAAAAAAAAAAACTAATGAGTCATATGGATAGAGGAAGGTACAGAGATTAAAACCAAGGGAATGAGAAACCTGGTGAATGAAATAATTACAGAAAACTTTCCAAAAATAAAAATGGAAATGGATAAACAAATTGTAGATGCTTACAGGACACCGAGCACACAAAATCACAGTAGACCAATGCCAAGACACATTGTTATAAAGATATCCAATATACAGAAAAAAGAGAAAATATTAAAAGCTACCAGAGAAAGGAGGCAGATTACAATCATTACAATCAGGGGTAAACCAAAAAGTTTAACAATGGATTTTTCATCATAGACGCTGGAAGTGAGAAGATCCTGGAACAACGTACTTCAAACACTGAAAGACAATGGATGCCAACCAAGAATTATGTATCCAGCAAAATTAAGCTTAAGATAAGACAACGAGATAAAAATATTTCATGATAAACAAAAGCTAAAAGAATTTCAGCCAGATAACCAGCATTGCAAAGCATCTTGAGCAAAACACTACACGAGGAAGAAATGAAAATCAACAACGAAAACCATCAGTGAGAAGTGCCTCAGTAATGACAGAGGGAAGGGGAAAAGCAAATCATGGAGAATCAAACTAATTAAAAAAATATATATATAAAAACATGGGTGGCAGTAGAAACCATATATCAATAGTAACTCTAAATGATAATGGCTTAAACTCTCGAATAAAGTGACATTGGCTTGTAACTTGAAATAAAAAAAAACAAATCCAACAATATGTTGCCTCCAAGGGACACATCTGAATGGAAAAGACATACACAGGCTAAAGGTGAAAGATTGGGAAAATTTATACCATGCACACGGTCCTTGTAAGCAAGCAGGGGTGGCCATCCTCCTATCGAATAAAATCGACCTCAAGACTAATTTAATCAAAGGGATAAGGAAGGACTTTATATACTGTTAAAAGAAACCATTCACCGACAAGACATAACAATTATCAATATTCACGCAGAAAATAATGGTGCTGCGACGTTCATAAAACAATTTATCCTCAAGTTCAAGAATCAAATAGATCACAATACAATTATTATGGGTGACTTCAACTCACCTCTCTCACCATTGGACAGATCCTCCAAACAAAAGTTGAATAAAGAAACTATAGAACTCAATATCACAATCAATACCCTATACTTAACTGACATATATAGAATATATCAACCGTCATCAAGTGGATATACTTTTTTCTCACCAGCACATGGATCCTTCTCAAAAATAGACCATATGTTATGCCATAGGGCAACCCTCAGTAAATATAAAGGGGTGGAGATAATACCATGAATTTTTTGTGATCATAATGGAATGAACCTGGAAACCAATGATAAAGAAGGAAGAAAAAATCATACATCACATGCAAAATGAAGAATATGTTACTGAATGATCAATGGGTTACAGAAGACATAAAGGAGGAAATCAAAAAATTCTTAGAGATAAATGAAAATACAGACACAACATATCAGATTCTATGGGACACAATGAAAAGAAGTTTTAAGAGGTAAATTCAAGGCCTGGAGGTCATTCCTCAAAATAGAAAAAAAACCAAACAAACAAATGAGCTCACACTTCATCTCAAAGCCCTAGAAGAAGAAGAGAAAAACAACAGAAAATGTAGCAGAAGGAAAGAAATAATTAAAATCATAGCGAAATTGAAACAAAAGAAACTATTGAAAAAATTAACAAAACTAAAAGGTGCTTCTTCAAAAAGATAAATAAGATCGACAGACCCTTAGCCATGCTAACAAAGAGAAGAAGAGAGAGAACTCAAATTACTAACATACGGGATGAAAAAGGCAATATCACAACAGATGCTACATAAATACAGAAGAAAATTAGAAATTATTTTGAAAAACTGTATTCCAATAAAATAGAAAATAGTGAAGACATCGATAAATTTCTTAAGTCATATGATTTGACAAGACTTAGTCAGGAGGAAACACATAATTTAAACTGACCAATATCAATGGATGAAGTAGAAGAAGCAATCAAAAGACTACCAACCAAGAAAAGCCCAGGAACGGATGGGTATACAGCAGAGTTTTACAAAACCTTTAAAGAAGAATTAATACCAATACTTTTCAAGTTATTCAGGAAATAGAAAAACTGGAAACTCTGCCAAATTCATTCTATGAGGCCAACATCACCCAGATTCTGAAACCAGACAAAGACACCTCAAAGAAAGAAAACTACAGACCAATATCTCTGATGAACCTAGATGCAAAAATCCTCATTAAAATTCTGGCGAATTGGATACAAAGGCACATCAAAAAAATTGTGCACCATGATCAACTTGAATTCATCCCTGGGATGCAAGGAGGCTTCAATATATGGAAATCAATAAATGTTATTCACAACATCAATAGACTTAAAGATAAGAACCATATGATCATCTTGATAGATGCAGAAAAACCATTCAACAAAGTAGAGCATTCCTTTATGTTCAAAACATTTTAAAAACTAGGGATAACAGGAACTTACCTCGACATTGTAAAAGATAACTATGTTAAGCCTCAGGCTAGCATCATTCTGAATGGAGAAAAATTGAAGGCATTCACTTTAAAATCTGGAACAAGGCAGAGATATCCTCTATCACCACTTCTATTCAATATAGTTCTCGAAAAACTGGCCAGAGCAATTAGAGAGATGAAAGACATTAAAGGCATAAAAATAGGAAAAGAAGAACTTAAATTATCACTATTTGTAGATGACATGATTCTATACATAGAAGACCCAAAAGGGTCTACAGAAAAAAACTACTAGAACTAATAAATGAATGCAGCAATGTGGCAGGATATAAAATCAACATGCATAAATCAAAGGCATTTCTGTATATCAGCGACAAAACTTCTGAAACAAAAATGAGTCAAAACACTGCATTCCCAATTTCCTCAAAATAATTAAATACTTGGGAATCAACCTAACAAAAGAGGTGAAAGATTTATATAATGCAAACTACAGAACCCTAAAAAGAGAAATAGAATAAGATCTTAGAAGATGGAAAAATATACCCTGTTCATGGATAGGCAGAACTAACATCATCAAAATTGCTATATTACCAAAAGTTCTCTATAGGTTTAATACAATGCCAATCAAAATCCCAAAGGATTTTTTTTGTAGAAATAGATAAAGCAATCATGAAATTCAAATGGAAAAATAAAAGACCCAGAATAGCAAAAGCAATTCTAAGCAGGAAGTGTGAATCAGACAGTATAGTGATACCAGATTTCAAACTATATTACAGAGCATTCATAACAAAAACAGCATGGTACTGGTACCAAAACAGGCGGGTGGACCAATGGTACAGAATGGAGGACACAGAGACTAATCCAAAAATCTACAACTGTCTTATATTTGATAAAGGAGCTAATGGCCTGCAATGGAGGAAGGATAGCATCTTCATCAAATGGAGTTGGGTAAACTGGAAATCCATATGCAACAAAATGAAACTGAATCCCCTCCTCTCGCCATGCACAAAAGTTAACTCAATGTGGATCAAGGAGCAAGATTCAAATCAGAGTCTCTGCGTCTGATAGAATAAAAAGTTGGCTCCTATCTACATATTGTGTGGTTAGGCTACAAATTCCTTAATAGGACACCCATAGAATAAGAGTTAATAATAAGAATCAACAAATGGGACTCACTTAAACTGATTTTTTTTTTTCTTAAAGAGAGAAACAATAAGAGAGGTAAATATGGAGCCTACATCATGGGAACAAATTTTTAGTCCTCACCCTTCACATGGAGCCCTAATATCCAGAGTATACAAAGTATACAAAGAACTCAGAAAATTAGACAATAAGATAACCAATAACCCAATGGGCCAAGGACCTGAACAGAAACTTCTCAGAGGAGGACATAGAATCAATTAAAAAGTACATGAAAAAATGCTCTCCATTTCTAGCAGTAAGAGAAATGCAAATAAAAACCACCCTAAAATACCATCTCAATCCAGTGAGATTGGCAGCCATAATGAAGTCAAACAACAACAAGTGCTGGCGAGGATGTGGGGAAAAGGGTACTCTTGTACATTGCTGGTGGGACTGAAAACTGGTGCGGCCAATTTGGAAAGCAGTATGGAGATTCCTGGGAAATCTGGGAATGGAAGCACCATTTGATCCAGCTATTGCCCTTCTCGGACTATTCCCTGAAGACCTTAAAAGAGCGTACTACAGGGATACTGCCACATCGATTTTCATAGCAGCACAATTCACAATTGCTACACTGTGGAACCAACCCAGATGCCCTTCAATAGATGAATGGATAAAAAAATGTGACTTTTGTATACTATGGAGAATTACGCAGCACTAAAAAATGACCAAATCTTGGAATTTGCAGGGGAATGCATGGCACTGAGCAGATTATGGTTAGTGAAGCTAGCCAATCCCTAAAAAACAAATGCCAAATGTCTTGTTTGATATAATGAGAGCACCTAAGAACAGAGCAGGGAGGAAGAGCATGAAGAAAAGATTAACATTAAGCAGAAACATGAGGTGGGAGGGAAAGGGAGAGAAGAGGAAAATTGCATGGTAATGGAGAGAGACACTTATTGTTACACAAAATTACATATAAGAGGTTGTGGAAAATAAACAAGGAGAGAAATGATTTAGAGTAGGTATGGTAGAGAGAGAAGATGGGAAGATAGGGGAGTGGGGATAGTAGAGTGTAGGAAAGGTATCAGAATACAACAGTAACTAATAGGGCATTATGTAAAAATATGGATGTGTAACTAATGTGATTCTGCAATCTGTATTTGGAGGAAAAATGGGAGTTCATAACCCACTTGAATCTAATGTATGAAATATGATATGTCAAGAGCTTTGTAATGTTTTGAGCAACCAATAAAAGAAAAAAAAGTAGCAATATATATGCCAATAGAAATTCATCATGAAATGTAGATCGCTCCACGCACGTGCAAGGTAGGCGGAACCGTGACCACCGACAAAACAGGCCCAGTGGCCCGCCAGATACATCGCCCCGGTCGGGGGAGGGGCAGAGCCGCCACCAGCGCCCTTTAGGTAGACAGATCTGCAACCGACACACAGAACAGGCCTAGTGGCCAGCAGAGGGGCAAAGCCGCTGCTCACGCCTGCAAGGTAGGCGGACCTGTGACCACCGAAAGAACAGGCCCATCGAAAGTACAGGTACAGCGGCCTCCTGGCGTGGTAGGCACATTGCCTCAATTGGAGGAGGGGCAGAGCCACCGCCAAAGCCTGCGAGGGAGACTTTGCAGCTATACAAGAGCAATATAAATATATAGGGGGAAAAATCAATAACACAACAGTTTCACCAAGCAGAAAGAAACGCGATCAGTATGAAAAGACAAGGAAAGAAAGGACCACAAGCAATGCAGGTCAACTCAACTTTAGAAGAGGTAATATCTGCAGCAGATGGAATGTCAGATAAAGAATTCAGGATATACATGCTTCAGATGATCTGGAGTCTCAAGGAAGACATTAGACAGCAAAATCAGACAATGAAAGACCACTTTGACCACTTCGAAAATGAATTACATAAACAAATCCAAGAAGCAAAAGATAAATTATACAGGGAGATAGATGGTATAAAAAACAAACAAACAGAAATCCTGGAAATGCAGGAAACAATAAACCAACTTAAAAACTCAATTGAGAATACTACCAGCAGAGTAGAACACTTAGAAGATAGAACATCAGACAATGAAGACAAAGTATTTCAACTGGAGAAGAACATAGACAGCTCAGCAAAGCTGTTAAGAAACCATGAGCAGAACATTCAAGAAATATGGGATAACATAAAGAGACCCAACTTAAGAGTCATGGGAATACAGTAAGGTATTGAGGTCCAAACCAAAGGAATGAGCAATCTATTCAACGAAATAATACGAGAAAACTTCCCAGACTTGAAGAATGAGACAGAATCCCAAATCCTAGAAGCCTACAGGACGCCGAATGTGCAAAATCATAAGAGATCCACACCTAGACACATTATAATGAAGATGCCCCACATACAGAATAAGGAGAGAATTTTAAAAGCTACAAGAGAAAGGAAGCAGATTACATTTAGGGGTAAACCAATCAGGATAACAGCTGATCTTTCAACACAGACTCTGAAAGCTAGAAGATCCTGGAATAACATATTTCAAACACTGAAAGAAAAGGGGTTCCAACCAAGAATTGTGTATCCCGCGAAATTAAGCTTCAGGATGGAAGATGAAATTAAAACCTTCCATGATAAACAAAAGTTAAAAGAATTTGCAGCTAGAAAACCATCTCTTCAAAACATCCTCGGCAAAATATTACAGGAAGAGGAAATGGAAAATATCAATGAAAACCAACAGCAGGAGGTAGTACAGTAAAGGTGGGGGGGAATAATCAAAGAGGAAAACAAACCATGTTTAGTAACATAAATAAACAAATATGGCTGGAAGACCAACCCATATCTTGATAATAACTCTAAATGTTAATGGCTTAAACTCACCAATTAAGAGACACAGGCTAGCAGAATGGATCACTAAACAAGACCCAACAATATGCTGCCTTCAGGAGACGCATTTGATAGGAAAAGACATACATAGACTTAAGGTGAAAGGTTGGGAAAAATCATATCACTCATATGGACTTCGGAAACAAGCAGGAGTGTCCATACTCATATCAAATAAAATAGATTTCAAGCCAAAGTTAATCAAAAGGGATGAAGATGGACACTACATACTTCTCAAGGGAACCATACACCAACAAGACATAACAATCATAAATATATATGCCCCAAACAATGGTGCAGCTATGTTCATCAAACAAACTCTTCTCAAGTTCAAGAGTCTAATAGACCACCATACAATAATCATGGGAGACTTCAACACACCTCTCTCACCATTGGACAGATCTTCCAAACAAAAGTTGAATAAGGAAACTATAGAGCTCAATAACACAATTAATAACCTAGACTTAATTGACATATATAGAATATACCACCCAACATCAAGCAGTTACACTTTTTTCTCAGCAGCACATGGATCCTTCTCAAAAATAGATCATATATTATGTCACAGGGCAACTCTTAGACAATATAAAGGAGTAGAGATAATACCATGCATCTTTTCCGATCATAATGGAATGAAATTGAAAATTAACGATAAAAGAAGTAAGGAAAAATCATGCATCACTTGGAGAATGAACAATAGGTTACTGAATGATCAATGGGTTATAGAAGACATCAAGGAGGAAATTAAAAAATTCTTAGAGATAAATGAAAACACAGACACAACATATCGGAATCTATGGGACACATTGAAAGCAGTTCTAAGAGGAAAATTTATTGCTTGGAGTTCATTCCTTAAAAAAAGAAAAAACCAACAAATAAATGATCTAATACTTCAACTCAAAATCCTAGAAAAAGAAGAGCAAAACAACAGCAAAAGAAGTAGAAGACAAGAAATAATTAAAATCAGAGCTGAAATTAATGAAATTGAAAAGAAAGAAACAATTGAAAAAATTGACAAAACTAAAAGTTGGTTCTTTGAAAAAATAAATAAAATCGACAGACCCTTAGCCACGCTAATAAAGAGAAGAAGAGAGAGAACTCAAATTACCAGCATACAGGATGAAAAAGGCAATATCACAACAGACACTTCAGAAATACAGAAGATTATCAGAAATTATTTTGAATCCTTATACTCCAATAAAATAGAAGATAGTGAAGGCATCGATAAATTTCTTAAGTCATATGATTTGCCCAGATTGAGTCAGGAGGATATTGACAACCTAAACACACCAATATCAATTGAGGAAATAGAAGATACCATCAAAAGACTACCAACTAAGAAATGCCCAGGACCGGATGGGTATACAGCAGAGTTTTTCAAAACCTTTAAAGAGGAACTAATACCAATACTTTTCAAGCTATTTCAGGAAATAGAAAAAGAGGGAGAACTTCCAAATTCATTCTATGAGGCCAACATCACCCTGATTCCTAAACCAGACAAAGACACTTCAAAGAAAGAAAACTATAGACCAATATCTCTAATGAACCTAGATGCAAAAATCCTCAATAAACTTCTGGCGAACCGGATACAAAAACATATCAAAAAAATTGTGCACCATGATCAGGTAGGATTTATCCCTGGGATGCAAGGTTGGTTCAATATACGGAAATCAATAAATGTTATTCACCACATCAACAGGCTTAAAAATAAGAACCATATGGTCATCTCGATAGATGCGGAAAAAGCATTCGACAAAGTACAGCATCCCTTTATGTTCAAAACTCTAGAAAAACTAGGGATAACAGGGACATACCTCAACATTGTAAAAGCAATCTATGCTAAGGCTCAGGCTAGCATCATTCTGAATGGAGAAAAACTGAAGGCATTCCCTCTAAAATCTGGAACAAGACAGGGATGCCCTCTCTCACCACTTCTGTTCAACATAGTTCTCGAATCACTGGCCAGAGCAATTAGACAGACGAAAGAAATTAAAAGCATAAAAATAGGAAAAGAAGAACTCAAATTATCACTATTTGCAGATGACATGATTCTATACCTAGCAGACCCAAAAGGGTCTACAAAGAAACTATTAGAGCTAATAAATGAATTCAGCAAAGTGGCAGGCTATAAAATCAACACGCATAAATCAAAGGCATTCCTGTATATCAGCGACAAATCCTCTGAAATGGAAATGAGGACAACCACCCCATTCACAATATCCTCAAAGAAAATAAAATACTTGGGAATCAACCTAACAAAAGAGGTGAAAGACTTATACAATGAAAACTACAGAACCCTAAAGAGAGAAATAGAAGAAGATCTTAGAGGATGGAAAAATATACCCTGTTCATGGATAGGTAGAAGTAACATCATTAAAATGGCGATATTACCAAAAGTTCTCTATAGGTTTAATGCAATGCCAATCAAAATCCCAACGGCATTTCTTGTAGAAATACAGAAAGCAATCATGAAATTCATATGGAAAAATAAAAGACCCAGAATAGCAAAAACAATTCTAAGCAGGAAATGTGAATCAGGCGGTATAGCTATACCAGACTTCAAACTACACTACAGAGCAATAGTAACAAAAACAGCATGGTACTGGTACCAAAACAGGCAGGTGGACCAATGGTACAGAATAGAGGACACAGAAACCAATCCACAAAACTACAACTATCTTATATTTGATAAAGGGGCTAAAAGCATGCAATGGAAGAAGGATAGCATCTTCAACAAATGGTCTTGGGAAAACTGGAAATCCATATGCAACAAAATGAAACTGAATCCCTTTCTCTCGCCATGCACAAAAGTTAACTCAAAGTGGATCAAGGAACTTGATATCAAATCAGAGACATGGCGTCTGATAGAAGAAAAAGTTGGCTATGATCTACATACTGTGGGGTCGGGCTCCAAATTCCTCAATAGGACACCCATAGCACAAGAGTTAATAACTAGAATCAACAAATGGGACTTACTCAAACTAAAAAGTTTTTTCTCAGCAAAAGAAACAATAAGAGAGGTAAATAGGGAGCCTACGTCCTGGGAACACATCTTTACTCCTCACACTTCAGACAGAGCCCTAATATCCAGAATATACAAAGAACTAAAAAAATTAAACAATGAGATAACGAATAACCCAATCAACAAATGGGCCAAGGACCTGAACAGAAATTTCTCAGAGGAGGACATACAATCAATCAACAAGTATATGAAAAAATGCTCATCATCTCTAGCAGTCAGAGAAATGCAAATCAAAACCACCCTAAGATACCATCTCACTCCAGTAAGATTGGCAGCCATTAGGAAGTCAAACAGCAACAAGTGCTGGCGAGGATGTGGGGAAAAGGGTACTCTTGTACATTGCTGGTGGGACTGCAAATTGGTGCGGCCAATTTGGAAAGCAGTATGGAGATTTCTTGGAAAGCTCGGAATGGAACCACCATTTCATCCAGCTATTCCACTACTCGGTCTATTCCCTAAAGACCTAAAAAGAGCACACTATAGGGACACTGCTACATCCATGTTCATAGCAGCACAATTCACAATAGCAAGACTGTGGAACCAACCTAGATGCCCTTCAATAGACGAATGGATAAAAAAAATGTGGCATTTATACACAATGGAGTATTACTCTGCATTAAGAAATGACAAAATCATAGAATTTGGAGGGAAATGGATGGCATTAGAGCAGATTATGCTAAGTGAAGCTAGCCAATCCCTTAAAAACAAATGCCAAATGTCTTCTTTGATATAAGGAGAGTAACTAAGAACAGAGTAGGGACGAAGAGCATGAGAAGAAGATTAACATTAAACAGGGATGAGAGGTGGGAGGGAAAGGGAGAGAGAAGGAAAATTGCATGTAAATGGAAGGAGACCCTCAGGGGTATAGAAAATTACATACAAGAGGAAGTGAGGGGAAAGGAGGGAAAATATAAGGGGGAGAAATGAATTACAGTAGAGGGGGTAGAGAGAGAAGAGGGGAGGGGAGGGGGGAGGGGGGATAGTAGAGGATAGGAAAGGCAGCAGAATACAACAGACTCCAGAATGGCAATATGTAAATCAATGTTTGTGCAACTGAAGTGATTCTGCAATTTGTATATGGGCTAAAAATGGGAGCTCATATCCCACTTGAATCAAAGTGTGAAATATGATATATCAAGAACTATGTAATGTTTTGAACAACCTACAATAAAAATTAATTAAAAAAAATAAATAATACAACAATATAATGTAATTTAAAATTATATAAATATAATCAATATGTTGTATATTTCTTAACCTTTTTCATATCTAATTGAAATTTTGTATCCTTCAACCAACATCTGCCCAACTCCCAGCTCTAGTCCCTGTTCATCATTAGTCTAGTCTACTTCCTTGAGTTGGCCTTCTTTAGATTCCACATACGAAGATATCACAAGGCATTTGTCTTTCTGTGCCTGGCTTATTTTACTTAACATGTCTTACAGCTTTATATATGTTGCTGCAGATGACAGGATTTCCTTCTTTTTTCCAAACATCCCCTACCAGATGCATGGTTTGTAAACATTTTCTACCATTCTATAGGTTGTCTCTTGATTATTGTTCTGTTTTCTGTGCAGAAGCTTTTTAGTTTTATGTAATCTCATTTGTCTGTTTTCACTTTTGTTGCCTGAGAAGTAGGCTAGAAAATTAAACAGATTACAAATTAAAAAAAAAGTAAAGGACAGGGTAAACACTCCACAAACAAGGAACTCTGCTGGCCTAAGAATTCTTGGGAAACGGCTTCTGAGGTTGGGCACTTGAAATATATGTTGTTGTCATGAGCTTTAGCTTACTTTGTAGTGAGACCTTCAAAGCTGGGTCTGCATCTATGTGACCGAAAGACATGGTTTCTTTTATTCCAATGAACATGAGGCAGCAGTGCTCAATTCTCTCTTTGTAGCTAAACTGTGTCCATTGGAAGCTAAGTGTCTCCCGGTGGGGACTGTGAAGACATTTGGTCATCCTCCACTTTTCGTGGTATTTCTTGCTTCTGCACTGGGAATTTGGTATTTGCTTCACAAAACATAAAAAGTTCATCTGGGATACAGTGCTGGAGGGAGTTCTGTCACGTGTGGTGGGTCAGGGTCTGCAGGCGAATGCACCAACCAGGCTTCTATCCCACATAGCTTGCCCCAATAACCATAGCAACCTGATTCTGAATATTGCCCTGAAAACTCTCCATTTAACAAGATGCCTTTACATATAAGGGTCTGATGTCTGCACTATATCAGTCACAAGCCATTTGGAAGCCAATGGCAGATTCACATGGCCCCACCATGATGTTTTATCACACACCTGCCCAACACTGCTCTGGGCCCCCTACTCAGCAGGCTCCAAATTACTGGCTTCTCTTGTTCTACAGGATTTTCATGAAACCCAGTCAAAAACAAGGCACTGTCTGGTATACACATGATCAGCAACAGGACATCAAAAGTTTCTGCAGTGCCACCTGGTCATGGGAATTTCAAAAATTTCATGGTATTTATCTAGCAATTTTTCAAGGGTGAAGTTAGAGGCACTGTGGGTTTCAATTCATTCAGGAACCATTAAGAGTTGAGAAAGTTCATTTCAATGAAAGCTCTGGAGAACTCTCACAGTCAATGCTTCTCAAACAGTTGCCAAAAGGTCTCCTAAAGCCAGGCCAATTGACATCTACAATGTGAGGTCCATGTTTGTTTTGACTCTCAAATATGGCTGCTAAGTCTTTCAGAATAAAATCATGTGATATCCTGGCTGAGATTCTCAGGCCTCTGTGGAAACCACCCTGGGCCTAGATCTCAGTTTCCAAGAGTGAGTCTCATGCGTGGCCTCCTAAAATCCCAACACAATTCATGGCAATACTTCTCTGAGGTAAGTTTCAGAACTCAGTCTCTAAGGGGAATCACACCAGAGTTCAAGCCCAGGTGGACCCAGTCATCCCTTCCATCCGCCAAAAAATGACCACAATTAAAATCAAAACACTACCACAGGGCCATCATCTTCTTCCATGTAGACACTCATCATAACCTCTAGCTGGAGGTTTCTATGAGCCCAAGGTAGTGTCCAAATAAGCTCACTTGCCCCTCATTTGCCTAAAATCATGATGGCCTGGACACTCTTCCTGTGAACCAGGAATGATCAAATATTCCTGCTGTTAAAGTGTTCCACTTCTCCAATTTGAGGCCTACTGGCTGTAGGGTATAGATTCTTTATGTGATTTGGAGTCATGAGAAAACCCAAGCAAATATGGGCTAGCCTCTGCAGGGATTTCAAGAACTCATTTGACCCAAAGGATCCCTATTCTCACTTGATGGAGGTCAGGAACCTAAAACAAGAGGGCAAAAATATTCACCCACAATGACTGCTCTTTTGGCCATTTTAGTTTTGGAAACACATGGGATCTTTCTTTAGATCCATCAGGTGCTGAGAATCTAAGCCACAACCTCATACAAGGACAAGAGGCTGATTCAGACACATCCCAATCCAAATCAATTAAGCAAAGAGCCACTGGTGATGTCCATACATTTCCATATGAAAACAGTTTTCTTCAGGCTACACAAAGGGGTGGCCTGAGGCAAAGACCTTCCTGACATTCAGGGTAATAGAAATAGAAGTAAGCAAATGGCCCAAAGAAGGGTTTCTCCACTGAGACATTACTGGTCACACTGAAATCTGAGTTTTCTTAGATGCTCCCATTCCCTTCAGCTATCCAGTACATGGCCATGTCACAGAACCTTGTGGTGTTACATATTTGGGAAACAAAACCATGAGTCTATTCTGGAGAGTGGCCAGAATTCACGAAGAAAACAGCAACTTTAGAAGATAATAGATGTTGCCCATCCATAAGGCAAGCTGCAGTCCATTCATTAATTGGGCAGTATGAATGTGGGGAAGCTTTCACTAGAGACAACACATCCATTGATGCATTCTCTTTTCTAATGTCTACAACCACGGATACAGTGGGATACACAGACTTAGAAACACTCACCATGTCAAACGACTTACTAGAAACAGTCCACTCCAAACCAAACAAACCACCTTTCCTACCTATTCTCAGAACATGAGAAAAAACCACAAACTCACACCTACAATGGCAAAGGCACTTCCTTCCCCCAAATAGGTCTGTGACTATCCGGAGTGTCTTCTGACTGGTGGGCCATATTATGTTCCCCCAAAATGGCCTGTCCTGTTTCAGATCTGGTCTCCTTGGCCAACTCTGTGAAGTTGTCAGGAGCCAACGGTGAGCCACTACCTGCTTACTCAGGAAAGGCCCCTCTTCAGAGCTCTGCTGGCATTTGGCCATCCTCACATCAGTGGGTACCAAGAAAGACTGACTATGTCTTTGGGAAAAGCAAACAAGTTAGCCCACTGGAACTGGGAGTGGGACTGGCTCTGCGTGCCTTCCTTCCTGGATCCCAGGTTCAGAGAATTCCATCACCAAGGAAGTGAAGTGAGGTCACTTCTTTCAGGAACAGAATATGCTCACTGCCTTGGTAACCACTTTGTGCTAACAGTTGCTTCCAGGTTTCCCATGAGATGGAGGCTGCCCCAACATACTGTGACACATTCAGAAGTTAGAATGGTATATCAACCATAGGCACCAGGGAACAGCTCTCCACAGAGGCCTGGTTCAGTCCATCTTCTCTTTATTAAGAAGAGAGAGGCTGATTCAGACCATCAATTAATCCTGACCAGGTTGTTTGCCATGGAAGATGACTATTGCTCTCTCAGGTCCTACATAGCTGCCTATATCTTCTGCAAGGATCATTTCTCCATGGATCTTTGATGTTCTCAGCAGGTGGAAGATCATCTACATTCCTATATTTTTAGACCCACACTGTCCCTGCTCTTAAGTAAGTTATACTGAGGGAACAGTGTATGGTTAGGGTTAATAACTTGTTCAATTTGGGTTACAAATAATTCTGCGGGATGAATAATGGTATTGGCAAAATGCGATGTTTACAAGAGTATATATGTGAAACATAAGTATGAAAGCAGAAATCTAGGTAAGATTTGAAGCCCAGAAGGGCATTGGGGACTTGAGTGGGATACTTAGCTTTGAGTAATGTGCAGCACAGATATCTCAGATAAATCAATATACACTGGCATCGGACCTTGTACCTTGGATATTGAATGTTGAAGAGAACATCCAGTCAAAAACTGATAGTCGGCAGGATTAGGAAGGCAGTTGGTAGGTTTAGAAAAAAGAGTGAGTATAGGATTTGGACCAAAAGTTCTTTAGCAATAGAATTTAGGGTAGAGAGTGTATGTAAATGTAAGCACATGTGAAGAGTCAGTCACAATGATGAACTGGGGAAAAATATAGGAAATCAGATATCAATAGAGACATTAGGAAATCAAGCAAAGTATAAATTGTGTGATAGGGTTAGACATTTTCAACAGGTTTGAAGTTGAATATATAATCTTAGGAAGAAACAAATATGTAGTCAAAAGTAGAATTGATATTTGAGAGCATTAGGCAACCTGGACATGGATGTTTTTAGTAATCCATGCTCACTTTCCATTTACGCTTTGGTAGAATTGTAAGTGTGACCTATGCTTTTTGTGTCCAGAATATTTCTGTAATAAAATGTGTATGTAGATCAGGTGACAATAGTATTTCTTCCACCAATTCTGGGAGCAATATTTTGAAGACTTACAAATTAGTATGGGGGTACAAATAGGTGTACCCTGTTTCTATGAATATAGACATAATGCATGAATAGACTATACTGTGAATAAATAATATAACTGGATCCACTTTAAATAATGAATTGAATAAATATCTGAAAATTTATAAGAAATTTTATATTGATATGCAATCATTCATTCCAACCAGTTATATATCTAACGATCATCTTAGGGTTACGGTTTATCATGAAGGGTGTGTGAGTTTTGGTTCAAAATTGATTATGTAAATAGAAAATAATATATTTGGAAAAAAGTCTCATGAATAGACCAGTCAAGAGACATAGAGGAATACATGTGTTCTGGAGCAGGAAGTGATTGAAAGTGAAACAAATGCCTATAAATTTGCTAACTAGTGAATAAAATATATATACTATGATGTGCATAAACTGATGAAATAGTAATGTACCAGTGTGGAATAAAAATTAATGTCAAAATACACATCATGTCCCATAGGAACCTAGATGCATTAATGTTAAACTGGGTCAGTTAATGTACACATATTAGGATTTGTATGCACCTTTTACTGAAGTTAGTTTTCAGTACTAGGAAACAAATATGTATTTCGGGTGGATGAATATTTCTAAGAATAATCTTGTGAAAAGTTGATTATTAATCCACATACATGAACATGAATGAATTTAGGGAGTGTATATAAGACACATATATTTCATATTTTTAAAAATATGGAGAGTATATATATATATATATATATATATATATATATATATATCACACACACACACACACACACACACACACAAACACAGACATTAAAAAGTAGCAATGTATATGCCAATCAAAATTCATCATGAAATATATATCATAAAGATGCAAAAACATTCATTTTAGTGAACATGGGTTTATGTATAATGTTGTTCCACTGGGAAGCTCACCCATAGGTTGAATTTTCAGTTCCAACAGCGTTTAGGAGGAGTGATCACTTCTCACAGTTTGTATCTGCTAAGTCATATATCTTACAAGGATGTACGTGTGATACCTTGTAGGATTCTATTTGTGCATATAAAATTACATGTGCTGAATAGGCTCCAGAGAATGGGAGACCGTAATTCACATATTTGTTAACTTTAAAAACACATTGAGAACTATTTCAATTAAATATTGAATAGATTTATAACACCTACCCTTTATCATGCAAAAGGCAAGTCCAACTCTGAACTGCAAGTATTTATGTACTGTTTGGGTTACTTTCTTCCATCATATTAGGATTAGTAGTCAGAGTCTAGTAGAATATGGGTTAGTGTCAGGGATTCAGAATTTCAAATGGAAAAAAGGAAAATTAATCTTCCAACTCTCATCCAGAACAATGCCTTGTCATTACCTTCGCCCCAAGGAAGACACAATTAGAGTAGAAGAGTTACAAAATCTGTGATTACATTTCTGGAATCGAAAATGCTCAGGAGTGCACAAACTTGGAGGTGGTATAGGAGTTTCCAAAAGTAAGGACAGGGTACACACTCCACAAACATGAAGCTCTGCTTGCCTAAAACTTTTTGAGAAACTGCCAGTGAAGTTGGGCACTGAAATATAGGTTGTTGTCAGGAGTTAAGCTTCCTTTGTAGTGAGACCCTCAAAGCTGGGTCTTCATCTATGTGACCTGGAGGACATCGTTTCCTATTTTCCAATGAACACGAGGCAGCAGTGCTCAATTCTCTCTTTGTAGGTAAACTGTGTCTCCCTGTGTGGACTGTGAAACAATTTGGTCATCCTCCACTTTTCGTGGTGTTTCTTGCTGCTGCACTTGGAGTTTGGTTCATGCTTCACAAAATACAAGGAGTTCAACTGGGAAACAGTGCTTGAGGTATTTCTGTCACGTGTGGTGGGTCAGGGTCTGCAAGAAAATTCACCAACCAGGCTTCTATCTCTCAAAGATTGCCCCCTTGTCCATAGCAACGTGATTCTGAACATTGCCCTGAAACTACGCCATATAACAAGATGCCTTTACATATAAGGGTCTGATGTCTGCACTCTGTCAGTTACAAGCCATTTGGAAGCCAATGGCAGATCCAAATGGCCCCACCATGATGTTTTATCACACACCTGTCCACCACTGCTCTAGACCCACTACTCAGCAGGCTCCAAAATACTGGCATCTCTGTTCTAAACAATTTTCATGAAAACCTGTCAATCAAGGCACTGTCTGGTACACTCATGGTAAGCAACAGGACATCGAAAGTTTCTGCAGTTCCACCTGGTCATGGAAAATTCAAAAATTTCGTGGTATTTATCTAGCCATTTTTCAAGGATGACGTTGGATGCACAATTATTCAGGAACCATTAAATGTTGAGAAAGTTTATTTCAAAGAAAATTCTAGAGAACTCTCACAGGCAAGGCTTTCCAAAGAGTGGACAAAAGGTCATTTGAAGCCAGGACCATTGAGATCTACAATGTGAGGTCCTATGTCTTTTGACTCTCAACTATGGCTGCCAAGTCTTTCAGAATAAAATCATGTGATATCCAGGCTGAGATTCCCAGTTCTTTGTGGAAAGCCACCCTGGTCCTAGATCTCAGGTTCCAAGGGCGACTCTCATGCGTGGCCTCCTAAAATCCCAACACAATTCATGGCAATTCTTCTCTGAGATCAGTTTCAGATCTCAGTCTCTAAGTGGAAACACACCAGAGTTCAAGCCCAGTTGACCCAGTCATCTCTTCCAACCGCCACACCAATGACCAGAATTAAAACCAAAACACTCCCACATGGACCTCATTTTCTTCCATATAGACACTCATCATAACCTTGGCTGGAAGTTTTTATGAGACACACAGCCCAAGACAAAGTCAAAATAAGCTCCCTTGCCCTTCATTTGTCTAAAGTCAGTGTTTCCTGGACAACGTTCCTGTGAACCAGGACTGATCAAAGAGGTCTGCCATTAATACTGTTCTGCTTTTCCAATTTGAGGCATACAGACTGTCGGGTATAGTTTCTTTATGTGATTTGCAGTCATGAGAAATCCCAAGCACCTATGGGCTAGCCTCTGCAGGGCTTGAAGAACTCAGTTGACCCAAAGATCCCTGTTATCACTTGATGGAGATCAGGAACCTTACAGAGGAAGGCAAGAGACTTCATCACAATGACTTCTCTTTTGGCCATTTTGGATTTGGATGCACACATGGGATCTTTCTTTAGATCCATCAGGTGCTGAGAATCTAAGCGATAATCTCACACTGCACTAAGAGGCTGATTCAGACATATTCCTTTGCAAAGCAATTAAGCCAGGAGCCACAGGTGATGCCCATTTATTTCCATTTGAAAACTGTTTTTTTCAGGCTTTGGAAATGTGTGGCCTTAGGCAAAGTCCTTCCTTTCATTCAGGGCAACAGAACAATAGGTAAGCAAAATACCAAAGCAGATTTTCTCCACTGAGACTTTCCTGGTAACACTGATATCTGAGTTTTCTGAGATATTCACCATTCTCTTCAGCTATCCTGTACATGGCCATGTCCCAGATTGTGGAGGAGATACATATCTTGAACACAAAACCATGAGCCTATGGGAGAGTGACCAGATTCAGGAAGATATCAGGAATGTAGGAAGGTAATAGGTGTTGCCCATCCATAAGGTAACCTGCAGTCCATTCATAAATTGGACAGGATGAATTCTGCGAAGAATTCTACTAGACAGCACACATCTATTGATGCATTCTCTTTTCTATTGTCTACAACCACAAATACAGTGGGATACCCAGACATAGAAACACTCACCTTCTCAAAGGATTTACTAGAAACAGTCCACTCCAAACCAAACAAACCGACTTTCCTACATATTCTCAAAACTTGAGACAAAATCACAAACACACACACACACACCCACAAAGGCACCTTCTTTCCCCAAATAGGTCTGCGACTATCCGGAGCGTCCTCTGACTGGTGGGCCATACTATGTTTCCCCGAAATGGGCTGTCCTATGTCAGATCTGGTCTTCTTGGCCAAAACTGTGAAGTTATCAGGAGCCAGCTGTGAGCCACTGCCTGTTTTCTCAGGTAAAGCCCCTCTTCAGAGCTTTCCTGGCATTTGTCCATCTTCAATTTAGTAGTTGCCAAGAAAGACTTACTCTATCCTTCTTAAATCCAAAATTTGAGACCACTGGGACTTAGACATGGATCCTGCCCCTACTTCCTATGACACTTTCACAAGTTAGAATGGAATATCAACCATAGGCACCAGGGAACAGCTCTCCACACAAGCCTGGTTTGGTCCATCTTCTCTACATTAAGAAGAGAGAGACTGCTTCAGACACACCCCTTCATCCTGACCTGTTTTTTTTTTTTTTTTGTCATGAAAGATGACTTTCGCACTCTCAGGTCCATCATAGCTGCCTACATCTTCTTTAGGGATCATTTCTGCATGGACCTTTGAAGTTCTCCGGAAGTTGAGGATCTCCTACATTCCTGTATTGTAAGACCAACTCTGTCCCTGCTCTTCTGTAAAGTTAGATAGAGGGAACAGTGTATGGTTACAGTTAATAACATGTTTGATTTGGGTTAGGATCATTCTGCTGGATGAATAATGGTAATGGGAACCTGCAATATTTATAAGATTATATAGGTGAAATATATGAATGAAAACAGAAATCTCGGTAACATTTGAAGCCCAGAAGGGCATTGGGTCCTTGATTGGGATACTTAGCTTTTAATTATGTTCTGCACAGATGTCTCAGATAAATCTATACACAATGGCATAAGATCTGATACCTTGGATGATTGAATGTTGCGGAGAACAACCATTCAAAGAGGGAGAGTCGGTAGGATTAGGAAGATAGTTGGTAGGATTATAAAAAAGTGTGAGTGTAGCATTTGGACAAATAGTTCTTTAGCAATAGGTTTTCAGGTAGACAGAAAATGTAAAGGTCAGCATATGTGAAGATTCAGTCACAGTGATGAACTGGGGAAAATATGTAGGAAAGCAGATATCAATAGAGACATTAGGAAATCAGGCAAAGTATAAAGTGAGTGATAGCAAAAGACATTTTCAACAGGCTTGAGATTGAATATATAATCTTAGGAAGTAACAAATATGTAGTCACCAATAGGATTGACATTTGAGAGCATTAGGCAACCTGGACATGGGTTATTTTCATAATCCATACTCACATTCCATTTAGGCTTTGGTACAATCGTAAGTGTGACTTTGCATTTTGTGGCCAGAATATTACTGTGATAAAACGTATATGTAGATCAGGTGACATGAGTATTTCTTGCACCATTTCTTGGAGCAATATTTTGAAGGGGTATAAATTAGTATTGGGGGTACATATAGGTGTACCATGTATGTATGAATATAGAGATAATGCATGAATAGACCATACTGCGAATAAATAATATAACTTGTTCCAACTTTAAATAATGGATTGAATTGATATCTGAAAATACACAGGAATCATATATTGATATACATACATTCATTCCAATCAGTAATACATCTAATGGTAATATTACGGTTGTGGTTTATCACCAAGAGTGTGTGAATTTTGCTTCAAATTTGATTATGGAAATCGAAAATAATGTGTTTGGAAAGAAATCTCATGAAATGACCACTCAAAAACAAGGAGGAATACATATGTTCTGAAGCAGGAAGTGATTGAATATGTTACAAATTTCTTTAAATTTGTGAACAAGTGGATGAAATGTATATTCTATAATGTATAAAAACTGCAGAAATAGTAATGTACCAGTGTTTAATAAAAATGAACGTCAAAATACACATCATGTTCCATAGGAATCTACTTGCATTGATGTTAAAGTGGGTCAGCTACTGTAAAAATATAAGGATTTGTTTGCACCATTCACTGAAGTAACTTTTTAGTACTAGAAAACAAATATGTATTTCAGGTGGATGAATATTTTTAAAATAATCTTATGAAAAGTTTAATATAAAACCACATACATGAACAAGAATGAATTTAGGGAGTGTATAATAGGACACATATATTTTATATTTTGAAAAATCTAGAGAGTATATATATATATATATATATATATATATATATATATATACACACACACACACACACAAAACACACACAGAGACATTAAATAGTAGCAATATATATGCCAATTAAAATTCATTGTGAAATATATATCATCCACAGATCCAAAATATTAATTTTACTGAACATTGATTTATGTATAATGTTTTTCAACTAAGAAGCTCACTCATAGTCTGAATTTTCAGTTCCAAAAGCATTAATGAGGAGTGATCTCTTCTCACACTTTGTATCTGCCAAGTTAGCCACCTCTCAAGAATATACGTGTGATACCAGGTAGGATTCTATATGTGCATATAAAAATACATGTGCTGAATAGGCTACAGAAAAATGGAGACAGGAATTCACAGATGTGTTAACTTTAAAAACACATGCAGAACTATTTCAACAAAAAATTGACAAGATTTATAACTCCTACCCTATATCATGCAAAAGGCAAACCAACTATCCACCATGCCTCCTCTGAAGTGCTAGTATTTCTATTCTGTTTGGGTTACTTTTCTCCATCATATTAGAATTAGTAGTCAGAGTCTAGTAGGGTATGGGTTAGTGTCAAAGATTCAGCATTTCGAATTGAAAATTGAACAATGAATCCAATGTGTATGTAAATATGTGCTACACAAAATTATTCCCACTCTCATCCAGAACAATGCCTTGACAATTCCTTCACCCCAAGTAAGACACAATTAGAGGAGAAGATTTAGAAAATCTGTGAATAAATATGTTAAATGGAATATGCTCAGGAGCTCACAACCTTTGAAGTGGTAGAGTAGTTTCCAAAATTATGGGACAGGGTAAAAACTCCACAAACATGGAGGTCTGCTGGCCTAGAGATTTCTAGAGAAACTGCCTGTGAGTTTGGGCACTTGAAAAATATGTTGTTGTCAGGAGCTTTAGCTTCCTTTCTAGGGAGACCATAAAAGCTTGGTCTGGATCTATGAGACCTGGAGGACATGGTTTCTTATTTCCCAATGTACATGAGGCAGCAGTGCTGAATTCTCTTTTTAGGTAAACTGTGGCCACTGGGGGATAAATGTGTGGCAGTGTGCACTGTGAAGCCATATGGTCATCTTCCATTTTCGTGGTGTTTCTTCCTGCTGCACTGGGTGTTTGGTATTTGCTTCACGAAATACAAAGAGTTCAACTGGGTCACAGTGCAAGAGGAAGTTCTGTCATGTATGGTGGGTCAGGTTTTGCAGGAGGATCCAAGAACTAGGATCCTATCCTACATATCTTGCCCCCTTGACCATAGCACCCTGATTCTGAACAATGTCCTGAAACCTCTCCAAATAACAACTTGCCTTTACATGGAAGGTTATGCTGGCTGCACCATGTCAGTCACAAGGCATTTGAAACCAATGGAAGATACACATGGCCCCACCACAGATGTTTTATCACATACCTGCCCACCACTGCTCTAACATACTACTCAACAGAGTCCAACTTACTGGCATCTCTGTTCTACACCATTTACATGAAACCCAGTCAATCAAGGCACTGTCTGGTATATTCATGATCAGCAACAGGACATCAAAAGTTTTTCCAGTGCCACCTGGTGATGGGAAATTCAAAAATTTCATGGTATTTATATAGCCATTTTTCAAGGATGAAGTTGGAGGCACTGTGAGTTTCAATTCTTTCAGGAACCATTAAATGGTTAGGAAGCTCATTTCAATGAAATCTCTGGAGAACACTCACAGGTAAGGCTTCCCAAAGAGTGGCCAAAAGATCATATGATGTTATGCCCATTTAGGTCTACAATGTGAGGTCCATATGAGTTTTGACTCTCAACTATGGGTGCCAAGTCTTTCAGAATAAAATTTGTGGTATCCTGGCTGAGAGGCGCAGTGCTCTGTGGAAAGCCACCCTGGGCCTAGAACTCAGTTTCCAAGGGCAACGCTCATGCCTGGCTTCCTAAAATCTCAACACTATTTATGGCAATACTTCTCTGAGATCAGTTCCAGAACTCAGACTCTAAGGGAGTCACACCAGAGTTCAAGAACATGTGGACCAAGTCATCTCTTCCAACCGCCACCCAAATGACCACAATTTAAACCAAAACACTCCAACGTGGCGCTCATCTTCTTCCATATAGACACTCACAATAACCTATGGCTGGAGTTTTCCATGAGGGGCACACCCCAAGACCGTGTCCAAAATAAGCTCTTTTGCACCTAATTTGCCTAAATTCAGGGTGGCCTGGACACCCTTCTTGTGAACCAGGAGAGATTAAGTAGGCCTCCCGTTAATACTGCTCCGCTTCTTCAATTTGAGGCCAAATGACTGTGGGGTTTGGATTCTTTATGTGAATTGGAGTCTTGAGAAAACCCAAGCAAATATGGGCTAGCCTCTGCAGGGCTTTGAAGAACTCATTTGACCCAAAGGATCCCTAATCTGACTTGATGGTGGTCAGGAAAGTTGCAGAGGAAGGCGAGAGACTTCATCCACAAGGACTGCTCTTTTGGCCATTTTGTTTTTGGATGTAGACATGGGATCTTTCTTTAGATCCATCAGGAGCTGAGAATCTAAGTCACAGCCTCACACAGGGTAAATAGGCTGATTCAGACACATCCTTTCCAAAGCAATAGAGCAAAGAGCCACAGGTAATGCCCATTCATTTCCATTTGAAAACTGTTTTCTTCAGGCTTCAAAATGTGGGTGGACTGAGGAAAAGACCTTCCTGACATTCAGGGCAACAGAAGAATAGGTAAACAAAAGGCCCCAAGCAGGGTTTCTCCACTGAGACTTTCCTCGTCACACTGATATCTGAGTTTTCTGAGATGCTCACCATTCCCTTCAGTACATGGTCATGTCACAGAGCTTCGAGGTTGTGCATATCTTAAACAGAAAACCATGAACCTATTCTGGAGAGTGGCCAGAATTCAGGAATAAAACAGGAACTAAGGAAGATAGCAGGTGTTGCACATCAATAAGGCAAGCTGCAGTCCATTCATAAATAGGGCAGGATGAATGCTGTGAAGCTTTCTACTAGACAGGACATATTCATTGATGCATTCTCTTTTCTAATGTCTACAACCACGGACACAGTGGGATACACAGACATAGAAATTCTCGCCTTGTCAAACGACTTACAAGAAACAGTTCACTCCAAACAAAACAAACTGCCTTTCACACCTATTCTCAGAACATGAGACAAAACCACAAACACACACCCACACACCAAAGGCAGCTCCTTTCCCCAAGTAGGTCTGTGACTATCCGGAGTGTCCTCTGACTGGTGGGCCTTACTATGTTCCCTGGAAATAGCCTGTTCTGTCTCAAATCTGGTCTTTTTGGCCAACTCTGTGAAGTTGTCAGGAGCCAGCGGTGAGCCACTGCGTGCTTTCTCAGGAAAGGCCCCTCTTCATAGCTTTCCTTGCATTTGCCATCCTTACATCAGTAGGTCCCAAGAAAGACTGAGTCTGTCCTTGGTAAATCAAAATAAGTTTGACCACTGGGACTGGGACTGGAACTGGCTCTGGGTGCCTGGCTTCCTGGATTCCAAGTTCAGAGAGTTCCATCACCAAGGAAGTTAGGTGTGGTCACTTCCTTTTGGAACTGAATGAGGTCACTGCCTTGGCAACAACTTTGTCTTAACAGTTGCTTCCAAGGTTACCATGAGAAGGAGGCTGCTCCTACTTCCTGTGACACTTTCACAGGTCAGAGTGGTATGTCAACCATAGGCATGCAGGAGCAGCTCTCAACACATGCCTGCTTTGGTCCACCTTCTCTACATTAAGAAGAGAGTGGCTGATTCAGACACATCCCTTCATCCTGAGCAGGTTGTTTGCCATGGAAGACTTTTGCTCTCTCAGGTCCTTCGTACTTGCCTACATCTTCTCCAGGGATCATTTCTGCGTGGACCTTTGAGGTTTTCAGCAGGTGGAAGATCCTCTATAATTCTGTATTTTAATACCAATTCTGTCCCTGCTCTTCTGTAAAATTAGATTGAGAGAACAGTGTATGGTTAGGATTAATAACAGGTTCGATTTGGTTTAGAAAGGAAACTACACGGTTGAGGAAACAGGGTCCTACAGTTAGCAATAATATGAGGATTTTTAATGGACCGGCCATGGCAGATAAAAGAGTAGTTAATCAGGTCACTATGTGAACCAAGACTCAAACCTCCCTTTTGGGGCCTCTGTCTCTCTTTGACGCTCTTCAAGTCGTTTTCTTAATTTACTCATAGATTCTTTTACAACTCCAGTATTGTCGGCATAAAAACAACATTCTTCCCTCAATGCTAGCAAAAAGGCACCTTTCTCTCATAAAGAGGAGGTCCAACACTCGCCTGCTTTGTAAAACAACTTCAGAAAGAGAGAGGTTAAAATTCCTGTAAAGCTGTGATGTCGGTTTTTAATGTCTTTAAACTTTGGCATATTTCTGCTTCTAATTGTGTCTTTGTTGTGTCTCATGGACTAGCCCACCCCTTCAGCAACTATTATTTCTAATAGGATGGCTAAAGTGAGGGATACAGGTTCCCAGTGGAACCGGGTTGTATGCCCCCCTATTTGATCTTTAAATGAACCTAAGTCATGATAGAGAACTCTGGAAAACATCTGCATCATTACATAATTAATCACATATATTGACCATTTTATGAAAACATAAATAATGTTAAAGTGTATAGAATTATACTGTTGTAGGGACGGACAAGGAAAGGGACCTAAGATAGCACCAAACACAGGAAAACAGTCTTATTTGGTTGTATCCAGATTTAGAGGGCATCGCTTCTGTTGTAATCAATTAATCTCCTGAACCCCAAGTTTCGGTAGTTTTAGAATTTGTACCCAACATGTAAGGGAAGTGGCTCAGAAGTTCACAGTCTGTAGAAATTCACAGAAATCAGTTTTTGTTTCTGTTTTTGTTCCTCTGTTCTTGGCAAGTTAACTTTTCAAAGACACCTTGGAAAGGGAGAGCTTTTTTGTCTCTTTTTTTTCTCCCTGCCAGCTGTCACCATGAAGCCCAATTGGTAACTTTTTTATCTTAGAAATCTAGCCATCTCTGTGAAGCCCCAGCTCAAGGCCAGAGGCCTTGTTCACATATTTTGTGAAAATCTAGTAAGGCGGTGTCAAGCTTAGGGGTGGTGATTTTTCCAGCCAGTGGCCAAGTAGAACAGGGCAACACGAAAAGTGGAAGTTTATCTACATTGAACTCTTTCAGAGGGACTCTTTTGCTGAAAGACCTAATATAAGCCTCGGTGAAGACTTCTGGAGAAGGTTATTTAAGACATATCTATGGACCTGGTACAGAGGGGGAAGATGGGGAAGGCGAGGCTGAGTGCAGCTCCGTGGATCTGAGAATGAGGAAGATGAGATGTAAAAGAATAATGGAAAAGGGGTTTGGGATTTTCCTAGAACAAAACTTGAGCAGTAGAACAGGTAGAGCAGAGGTGAAGATGGGAGTGAGTATTCCAAAAAGCCTGTGAGGGACTTTAAATTCTTAGTAACCTGTTTTCAGTGATGACAAAGCAACTTTAAAGGCTATTTTTATTACATCTTGGATAGGGGTCTGAGGGCTCTGAGCTTTGGTTTAGCTTCTTAGAGGACTTGGTGGGACCTAGTGCAGGCACAGACAGAAAAAGAGAGGAATGAGTGAGTGGAGGGGTACCTCGGTACCTGCTACCTCAGCAAGGGGGCAATGGTCTGAGAACTGGCGGAGGTTTGGGTTTTTTTTTTTTTCTCCCCCTTTTATTATTTTTCCCTTTCCCCTCGTTACCTCTTGTATGTAATTTTGTATAACCCTGAGGGTCTCCTTCCATTTCCATGCAATTTCCCTTCTCCCTCCCTTTCCCTCCCACCTCTCGTCCCTGTTTAATGTTAATCTTCTTCTCATGCTCTTCGTCCCTACTCTGTTCTTAGTTACTCTCCTATATCAAAGAAGACATTTGGCATTTGTTTTTTAGGGATTGGCTGGCTTCACTCAGCATAATCTGCTCTAATGCCATCCATTTTCCTCCAAATTCTATGATTTTGTCATTTCTTAATGCAGAGTAATATTCCATTGTGTATAAATGCACATTTTTTTTATCCATTCGTCTATTGAAGGGCATCCAGGTTGGTTCCACAGTCTTGCTATTGTGAATTGTGCTGCTATGAACATCGATGTAGCAGTGTCCCTGTAGCATGCTCTATTTAGGTCTTTAGGGAATAGACCGAGAAGGGGAATAGCTGGGTCAAATGGTGGTTCCATTCCCAACTTTCCAAGAAATCTCCATACTGCTTTCCAGATTGGCTGCACCAATTTGCAGTCCCACCAACAATGAACAAGTGTACCCTTTTCCCCACATCCTCGCCAGCACTTGTTGTTGTTTGACTTCCTAATGGCTGCCAATCTTACTGGAGTGAGATGGTATCTTAGGGTGGTTTTGATTTGCATTTCTCTGACTGCTAGGGATGGTGAACATTTTTTCATGTACTTGTTGATTGATTGTATGTCCTCCTCTGAGAAGTGTCTGTTCATGTCTTTGGCCCTTTGTTGATTGGGTTATTTGTTATCTTCTTGTCTAATTTTTGAGTTCTTTGTATACTCTGGATATTAGGGCTCTATCTGAAGTGTGAGGAGTAAAGATTTGTTCCCAGGATGTAGGCTCCCTATTTACCTCTCTTGTTGTTTCTTTTGCTGAGAAAAAACTTTTTAGTTTGAGTAAGTCCCATTTGTTGATTCTAGTTATTAACTGTTGTGCTATGGGTGTCCTATTGAGGAATTTGGAGCCCGACCCCACAGTATGTAGATCGTAGCCGACTTTTTCTTCTATCAGACGCCGTGTCTCTGATTTGATATCAAGCTCCTTGATCCATTTTGAGTTAACTTTAGTGCATGGCGAGAGAAAGGGATTCAGTTTTCATTTTGTTGCATATGGATTTCCAGTTTTCCCAGCACCATTTGTTGAAGATGCTATCCTTCCTCCATTGCATGCTTTTAGCCCCTTTATCAAATATAAGATAGTTGTAGTTTTGTGGGTTGGTTTCTGTGTCCTCTATTCTGTACCATTGGTCCACCTGCCTGTTTTGGTAGTGCTTGGGTCCCAGTTCACAGTTTTCCTTGGTGTTGGATGCCAGTAGCAGGTGATCCACATATTGAAGCTGGGTGAATTCGGGGTGTGTAGTTCAGAAATTGTTGAGATCTCTGTGAAGGGCTTCATCAAAGAGAGTGGGGGAGTTTTTGAACCCCTCTGCGAGTCTAGTCCAAGTTAGTTGACTAGACTTTCCGGTTTCTGAGTCTACCCACCCAAAAGCAAACAGCAACTGACTATCTTTATGCAGAGGCAAGCAAAAGAAAGCTTGTTTTAAGTCCAGAACAGTATACCATTTCTGCTCAGGGTTCAGAGTGCAAAGCAGATTGAACAGATTAGGTACCGTGGGGTAAATGTCCTGCACTCTGTTGTTGATCTCTCTTAGGTCTTTAACAGGGTGATAGTCCCTGGTTCCTGGCTTTTTCTTCTAATAGCAGGGGAGTGTTCCAGGCCAATTGACAGGGCCTTAGGACCCCTAAGGCCAGATATTTCTGAATATAGGGCCTTATCCCATATTTAGCTTTTTATGCTTAGAAGATATTATTTGACATTGATTGGGGAGGCTGAGGTTTTTAACTCCACTGTTATTGGAGGTTGTTTCACGGCCAGGCCTAACACAGCAGTTTTTGCCCAGGCATCTCGGTAATCTGTTATCCATTTCTGGGGTAGCTTGCCTGTTTGATCAGTCTTGGGGGGTGTGAAGAGTGGACGTTCATCTTCTACTAATATAGTTAAAGCCGTGACTATAGGAGTTTTTACTGAAGGATTTAG
This sequence comes from Callospermophilus lateralis, assembly GCF_048772815.1. NCBI lineage: Eukaryota > Metazoa > Chordata > Mammalia > Rodentia > Sciuridae > Callospermophilus > Callospermophilus lateralis. The sequence goes on along the minus strand of NW_027514560.1, from coordinate 118,038 downwards.
AAATTTCATTTGGGGGCCTTCAGGGTTAAAAGTTATTTTGGCCCAGAGCTTTGTGAGCAGATCTCTGCCCATCAATGGGTGCGGGCATTCTGGGATTACTAGGAAGGAGTGATGGATTTTTCCTTTCCCCAGGTCCATGGTCCTCTTAGTAGTCTAAGCCCGATATTTACTGCCATTACCCCTTTGAACTACAGACCTTTTATTTGATAGACGGCCCAATGGGGCCTTAAGGGCTGAGTATACTGCTCCTGTATTCACTTCAAAGTTTACCTCGGTCCCCTACACTTCAAATCTTACCCTGAGCTAGGGGAAAGAATCTGAGCCCCAACTTTCTTAGTCATCCCCCAGAGTCAGAATGGCTGGCTGGCATGTCTGTCTCTTTATACGGCACTCTTTGGCCCAGTGTCCTTTTTTTTTTTACAGTAGGCACATTGATCTGAGGCCAGGGGTGGCCTGTGGCACGGGCCCAGGTAAATCTTCCTGTCACCTTATGTCTTAATTTCCGGCCTCTTTCTTGTTGTGACCAGGATCTTAGTCAATGCCTTAGTCTTTCTTTTGCTTCTCTCATCCTCCCTCTGCTCCCTTTCTTTTTCCCTGTTTCTCTCTTATAGTATACTTTTTCGGCTTCTCTGACTAAATCTCTCTTTTAACTTTTTTTTTTTAATATCCATGGCAGCTTCAACAATTAAGGCCATCGTGACAGATGCCTTTTGATCTGCTGCCTGAGGATCGAAAGGAGTATATCTCTTATATGCCTCCATAATTCTCTCTAGAAACATGGAGGAAGATTCATCAGGCCTTTAAATAATTTCTCTTACCAAGGCCAAATTAGTTGGTCACCTAGCGGCCCCTTGGATACCCGCAATTAGAGCCTGGCAATAATTGGACAGATGCTCCCTATCTTCAAAGGTGTTGGGGTCCCAGTTGGGTTGGTTAAAGGGGAAGGCAGCTTTTATTATGTTGGGAAGTTGTGTTGGTCGCCCATCAGGTCCGAGGATATTTTTTCTAGCTTCCAGGAGGTTTTTCTCTCATTCCTCTGTCATGAAGAGAGTCCCTAGGAGTTGTTGGCAGTCATTCCAAGTAGGCAGGTGTGAAAACGTTGGCGAGTTCTCTGAGTTTTTTTAGCCGGGCCAGCTTCCTCCAGGGAAGGAGGCGCTGTGTGTGTCATGGGACAGTCATCTGGAGGGCGCTGGGCCATTCTGGCTTCCTCGAATGGTGGAGAGGCTGAGTCAGCAGCAGGGGAATTACTTACAGGGTTTTGGGGGTTGGGGGACAAGGGCAGAGGATAAGGACGAGTAGAGTCTTGAGACTCAGGGAGAACAGAGGGTGGAGGTTGAGGAACAGAGAGTTTGAGAGATAGAATCATAGGGGAAGGAGTAGGAGTGGGTGCAGGGACAAGGAAAGGCTTCACCCATGGAGGAGGAGATTTGCAGAGGTCCTGACAAGTTAAGATATATGGCTATTGATCTGGATGTCTATGTGGACCCTGCTGAAAGACAATATCTCAGACTTTTCAAATTAGTGCGAAGTAGAAACATCCTTCTAGAGGCCATCCGACTACAAAGGTGGGTTATTCTGAGACACAGAATCTGCCAGGTCTGGTGTTTTAATGAAAAAGAAAGATTCTGAGCCCTTAAGCAGACTTTGGTGCAGTGATTAAGGGTCAGGGACAGAGGCATTGAAGTGCTCTGTCCCATAATGAAATATACACAGACAGTGAAAGCAACAACACATGACACAGACAAGACAAGACAATAAAGACAGGCAATGGACGTCCAATACTGAGACCAGGACTGAGTAGCCGGCAAAACCTGATGGGCTGGCAATTCCGAATCTGAAAGAAAATATCACTGAGTTGAGGAGACTATGGTTCCTCGATTTCCCGAGTCCATCCCCCAGGGACATGGCCTGTGGCTCTGTGACATGTGTGTCAGCCACCGTGGGAGAGAGCTCACGCTCTTTACCAATAGCCATTTTGTCAAACCCTAACCTGAATCCTGAAACCAGAAAGAGGGGCCTTATTTACCCCCAGAGCATCCCGTTGGGGGTCTTTCATCTGCAGCTGCCGGATCTCGCTGGGGCCACTAGAAGTAAAGGTCGGGTGAGAATCGATGAAAGAGACCACCAAGAGACTGTCTAATGCAACAGCAAAGGGTTTATTGGGAGTCCGGCATGCAAGGGCTCAGAGCTCGCTTGAATAGAGCAGAGAGCCCTGAGAACAGCTTAAGAAGTGCTTATATATTTTCCTTGGAGAGGGCAGGGATGGAAGTTTATTGATCGGTAAGGGCGAGTGGGCAGTTTGCGTGCAAATGGTTGATGGAGTACATTCTGCAGTTTGGCAGTTGGGGGCAGCACATTATGGGAACAAGAAGAGCAAACAGTTCTCAAGATTTCAACAGTGTTTTATTAAGCATACAGAAAAACAGGAAGTGACAAGTACCTATTTTATTAACCTTTCAATATAAGTATGAAAACAGAAATCTAGGTTAGATTTGAAGCCCAGAAGTTCATTTGGCCCTTGATTGGTATACTTAGCTTTGAATTACGTTCCGTAGAGATGTTCCAGAAATATGGATATACAATGACACAGGACCTTGTACCTTCTCAGAGGTCAGTTCCAAAACACAGTCTCTAAGGGGAATCACACCAAAGTTCAAGACAAGATGGACTCAATTATCTCTACCAACCACCACACAAATGACCACAATTAAAACCAAAACACTCCCAAATGGCACTCATCTTCTTCCAAATAGACACTCATCATAACTTCTGGCAGGAGGATTCCATGAGAGGCGCAGCACAAGACAGTGTCCCAAATAATCTCCCTTTCCCCTCATTTGCCAAAAGTCAGAGTGGCCTGGACACCCTTCCTGTGAACCAGGAGTGATCAAATATGCCTGCCAATAATACAGCTCTGTTCTTCAATTTGAGGCCTACTGACGGTGGGGTTTAGATTCTTTATTTGAATTGGATTCATAAGAAAACCCAAGAACCTATGGGCTAGCATCTGCAAGGCTTTGAAGAACTCAATTGACCCAATGGATCCCTTTTCTCACTTAATTGAGGTCAGGAACCTTACAGAGGAATGAGAGAGACTTCATCAACAATGACTGATTTTTTGGCCATTTTGATTTTGGATCCACACATGGGATCTTTCTTTAGATCCATCAGGTGCTGATAATCTAAGCCACAGGCTCACACAGAGCCAAGAGGCTGATTCAGACACATCCCTTTACAATGCATTTAAGCAAAGAACCACAGGTGATGCCCATTCATTTCCGTTTGAAAACTGTTTTCTTCAGGCTTCACAAAAGCGTGGCCTGAGGCAAAGAACTTCCTGACATTCAGGGCAACAGAACAATAGGTAATCAAAAGGCCCTTCGCAGGGTTTCTCTACTGAGACTTTCTGGGTCACAGTGATATCTGACTTTTCTGAGATGCTTGCCATTCTCTTCAGCTATCCAGTACATGTCCATGTCACAGTGCTTGGAGGTGGTACATATCGTGGATGCAAATGCATGAACCTATTCTGGAGAGTGGCTAGATTTCAGGAAGAAAACAGGAACTTAGGAAAATAGCAGGTGTTGCCCATCGATAAGGCAAGCCCTAGTGCATTCATAAATTGGGCAGGATGAATGCTGGGAAGCTTTCTACTTGACAGGAAACATCCATTGATGCATTCTCTTTTCTAATGTCTACAAGCACGGACACAGTGGGATACACAGACATAGAAACACTCGCCTTGTGAAACAACTTACTAGAAACAGTTCACTCCAAACCAAACAAACCGACTTTCCTGCCTATTCTCAGAACATGAGACAAAAACCACAAACACACATCCACACCCACAAAGGCACCTCCTTCCCCAAGTAGGTCTCTCACTCTCCAGAGTATCCTCTTACTGCTGGGCCATACTATGTTCCCCTGATATGGCATTTCCTGTCTCAGATCTGGTCTCCTTGTCCAACTCTGTGAAGTGGTCAGGAGCCAGCTGTGAGCCACTACCTACTTTTTCAGGAAAGGCCCCTCTTCAGAGAACTCCTGGCATTTGGCCATCCTCACATCAGTAGGTACCAAGAAAGACTGACTCTGTCCTTGCTAAATCGAAGCAAGTGAGACACTGGGACTGCGACTGAGACTGACTCTGTGTGCCTGGCTTCCTGGATCCAAAGTTCAGAGAGTTCCATTACCAAGGGATTGAAGTGAGGTCACATCCTTCAGGAACTGAATGAGGTCACTGCCTTGGCAACCACTTTGTCCAAACAGTTGCTTTCAAGCATACCATGAGAAGGAGGCTTACCCTATTTTCTGTGGCACTTTCACAAATTAGAATGGTATATCAACCATAGGCATCAAGGAACCGCTCTCCACACAGGCCTGATTTGGTCCATCTTCTTTATATTTGGAAGAGAGCCTTTAGTCCAGGGAGCACTGCAGTGAACCTCTGCACTAAAACTATTAGCAAGCACCTGATGGAGGACGCCTCCATAGGTAAGTGGCTCCTTTATAACATCTGATATCTGGTTAAGGGAGATCTCTTCTGATGACAGAGATGTGGCACGGGGAGGCTCACATATACTTCTGTCCAGGACAGTAACGAGAATCTTTCTGTCCTCTGTTCTGTTCTGTAGGGAATTCCTCTGGAACTGTAGAGAGGTGCCGACGGGCACGCATGCGCTCCTACCCTGGAGCTTTAGCAAGATGTTGCACTCTTGCCCTGTTTCTGTGTTTAGGCGCTGGGTTTCTGTTTTTTTGTGTTCTGTGTTCTATTTTTTGGTTTTTTGTTTGTTTGTTTTTGTTCGTTTTGTTGTGTGATTTTGGTGGTAAAAACTTAAGTATATTGGACATGAAAATCAGAAATAAAGAGATTAAGCCTGACACCCCTTTGGACTGTGTTTTAAGGAACTGCAATGAACTTTATCCCCCATTGTAAAGCAGGATGATAGAAGCCCCTAGCTGGCTGCCTGGAGCACACCCATTGCAGAGGGCTATGCCTGCTGGGGACCTAAGAACTGAGTATCTCGCAGGTAAACAAGTGAAACTCCTTTAAAACCCCTTGTCCCTCCAGATAAAGAGAGTCACAACTTTGGCAGAGTCCCCTGTGTTTCTCCTTTGTTAGCCAAGCAATAAAACTCCTTTTTTCTTTTTCTCAAAACCCAGTCCTCATTATTAAATTTGTATTAATTGGCTTCAAGGTCAGGAACCAAACTTTAAGTTACAAATCTTGTACCCACCCTCCACCCCTGAACTTTGTGAGAGCTATCTACTGAAATGTTAGGAGATAGAGCATGCTTGATGTGGAACTGAATCAGAGGAGCTAATCCTGTATGTAAAAGGGGAAACTGAGGGACTCCCAGCAGCTGCCAAAGCCCTGTTGATTCAGGGAATTACCTCCTTCCTTCCCTGCACTTTAAGGATTATGCCACCTCTGTCTTGTTAAAAAAAGAGAAAAAGAAAAAGGTGACACTAAATGCAGTAAAGTCACCATGGAGACACTTTATTTTACATTTCAGGTTGCCCTTCTGTGAAAACATCTGGTCCCCTTGTGGGGACATCTATGGTGCTACTGCTGTAGGAGATTTTTCTCTTATCTGCTCTGGTTTAAAGGGTTCTGTCTGACAGCCATAGTCTGGACCTCCTTTCTGTCTGTACTGTGTCTTAGTTTCTGGCCCTTTAAGGCATCTGCAATAATGTGTTGATATTATAAATTGTTTTTGGGAATGATCTTAGCTGAATGTGTATCTAAATGATGATGTTTTATTTTAACAATCTGGTAACTGAATGGGTTTTTGAAGCATTGCACAATCTTGGAGTAAAAAGTCGGGTTTAGGTAATTGTTTAGTTTATGATTTCAGATAATTCATGCCAGAGAACTTAAATACTTACAATGGATAACTGAAGAACTCTACTTCCAAGTTGGCAAGAAACTTCCCAATCATACGGTCTTTTTTTTTTTTTTTTTCACCAATTTTGAATTGGGTAGCCTGGGAAAATGTCACTGTGTGTACCAGTGCATTAATTTGGACATAAATAGTAAATCATAGTATGGTGTCTGTTGACAAAACAAGATGTAAAGATATAAAATTTTGTGAATTGTATCTTAAACTTGTATCATAATTTTCAACATCTGAACCTGAAAATTATGGTTAAAATGCCTTAGTCCTGAGATGTCTGTTCAGAATAGCAGTTTTTTTGCTGCTCCTTCCAGACCTCAGCCATGACTTATGTTGAAATGCAAATGAAAGAAGCCTGCAAGCTTTGTAGGAGAGTGATTTGAGGTCAAAGGGAAAAAAAAGGTAAATTGTATGTTATTTACTAATTACTGGCAAGTCATTTTTTCTAGGACTCTTATTTTTTTTCTTAGATACTTTATGTTTTTTGACCTCATGATTTTGAGCATACAGACCTAGGTTAATGATTTTCTGATCAGTTCTATCTTTGACCACTGTGGACTTTTTGAAACATTGCAATAAAGATTTCAACTACGAAAACCTACAAGGCCTTTACTATTATTTTGTGTGCACAAATTGTTATGTGTTGTATGTCTATATATTCATATGTCCATATATCATATATGTGATACACAAATTAACATATATAAGGAGCGCTCATAAAAAAATAGCGCTCGTAAAAACAAATTTTAAAAAAGTGGATCCAAAGATCTTTAATTCACGTGATTTAAATGTTTCAATTTAAATTGGATAAAGAGATAAAAACAAATGTCTTTAAATTTAAGCTTACAAAGTTTTCTAGGTGTTCAAACATCTAACAAAATATTAACATCTACAAAATGTCTAATATGCCTTGGCTCTAGTACCTTTCCTTCAACATAAAAATGGTTTACACTGTTCAATACATTTCTCTAACTTTTTGATAAATAAGTAAAGTAAATTTGATATGGGATTACTCATTCATGAGTACTTTTGTTAGATATCTGATTGATTTACTAAGATCTGTATTTTTTTTAGTAAACATTGTATAAGATTGTAAAAATCAGTCATGTGTTAATGAGACAAAAATTTCTTAAAACATAAGTTTACCCATAACATTGAGTTTATTAAGATTTATGTTTTCTAGAGCAAGCAACCATAAAAATTAAACAACTGATTAAATAAAACCTGTTATTTTAGATCACTGTACTGCCATTTCTTTAAAAGCCAAACTTGATTAATGTAGAAACATAAATGTAATTGTTATGCTATTAATGTTTTCATATCTTACAGGTATGCAAGTCTGTAAGGTAGAAACGTTTAAAGAGTATTATATCAAGCTGGTGCTCTGAAGTTGTGTGGTAAAAAATATATTGTGGATTTATTTACCTGTTATCAATAAGATATGTAAATTTTTATGTTACTTTTTACATTGGGGAACAATTTAAATATATTTTTAAGTTAATTAGAGCCTAATCTTTGTAAAGGTTAAAAACTTTCAGCCTTTCTTTAATTCATGTTTTAAATGTGATATCATATGGTGTTAGCTAATGTTCATGTGACCTCAAACAATTTATTTAAACATTGTCAAATGATATTTAAAAATAAAGATCAGCTTTAGAACTAAAATAGTTAAGATTTATAAAGAGCCCTGCCTTACCTGAGATAAGGCTGTGTGTCCCATCTTACAACATGTGAGAATGACTATGAAACCATTAGGTCAGATAATATTTCTTTAAAGTTATGTTTAAAAGTTTTTTTTATTGTCAATATTCCTAGGATCTCAAACAGGGGATATAATGTATAATTCAGCCAAAAAATTCAGGGAAGATATTACACGAACTAAGTATTTTTACTTTTGTTAATTTTAGTTTGAAATTTTCTTATAAGTGATCTAAAGATTCCCTGTTAGTGTTTTACAAATGTGTTGCTTTAAGAACACAAAATGGGTTTATTCAAGATAATAAGTCATCAACTACAATACAGACAGAATAATACAGATCCCAATTAATAAAAAGGTAATTATAAAGTTATAGACATTAAAGCCCAGTACTCTTAATGTAAGGCTGTTAAAATTTATTTGCTGGATTTTTAAGATTAGGATTTAAAATGAATGTTAAATGAAAAGGGCCAAGAAAACCAATATTTGGCTCTTGCCCTCTGAGTCAGTCTGAATCCAGGGAACAGGGGACTTCTCTAAAGAGCTTTGCAACTCTGAGCCACATAACCTCCTGATCAGGGAGATTAATGAGACCACTGGAGAACAGAAAGCCAATCAGTGCATTTGTTACAAAGAGGAGAGTCATCATAGAAAGGAGACATCCATGATGCTTCTGAGGGAAGCCAAATGGTCAATCAAGACCTGGACCCACCTAGCGCAAATGGCACTAGCAGAACTGAGAATCTCTTCTCAAGTTTCCCCAGAATTGATTCCCACAAAAGCTCAGCTGACTGTTAACAATAGATAGAAACAAAAGTCAGTTTGACTGCTTCATCTTAAACACTTAGCAAAGACAGTTAAGACCAAAATACAGCCACTCCTGGGCATTTTAAATAATAATAATAATAATAAAATTTTAAGGTATGCACTTTATCTTATCCTCCCAAAATAAGTAAGACTGGAGGCTACAAAGAAGGATTCTCACACAGGAATGCCTAATACTTATAAAAAGAGACTATCAAGAAGAGCTGCCACAGGCAGAAGTTTTCAGTTTAAGACCTACAGATATTCCTAACCTACACAGGTAGGCTTGGTGTTTGCTAGTACGATTATCCAGCCCTGAGTAACAGAATTAAAGGTTTCTCTATTAGACGCAGAGGTCATACTAGTAAAAGGATTTTTACAAGATCAGATGACATTAAATTATTAAACTGTGTCTTATTGGGAGGGCCAACTGTAACACTTAAAGTTAAATATTAAGTTGACAGTCCTGATAATTGGGGATACTAAAGACTGGTGAGGGAATTTCTATACAGTGACATGTTCCAGCTGCTGCAACATTTATTCAGTATTCAGGGTCTGCTGGCTGCACCATATCAGTCACAAGACATTTTTAAGGCAATGGAAAATCCTCCTGGCCACACCACAGATGTATTATCACACACCTGCCCACCACTGCAATAGGCCCACTACTCAGCAGGGTCCAACTTACTGGCATCTTTGTTCTACACCATTTTCATGAAACCCCGTCAATCATGGCATTCTCTTGTACACTCATGATCAGGAAAAAGACATCCAAAGGTTCTCCAGTGCCACCTGGTTAAGGGAATTTCAAAAATTTTATTGTATTTATTTAGCCATTTTTAATGGATGAAGTTGGAGGCATTGTGGGTTTCAGTTCATTCAGGAACCATTAAATGGTGAGGAAACTCATTTCAATGAAATCTCTGGAGAAATCTCACAGTCAAGTCATCCCATAGAGTGGTCAAAAGGTCACATGAAGCCAGGCCCATTGAGGTCTTCAATGTGACGTCCATGGGTGTTCTGACTGTGAAATATGGCTGCCACATCTTTCAGAATAAAATCATGTGATATCTTAGCTGAGATTCCAAGGCTCTGTGGAAAGTCACCCTTCTTTTTTGATCTCAGTTTCCAAGGGGAAATCCAATGCGTGGCCTAATAAAATCTGAACACAGTTCATGGCAATATTTCTCTGAGATCAGTTCCAGAACTCAGACTCTAAGGGGAATCACACCAGAGTTCAAGCCCAGGTAGACCCTGTCATCACTTCCAAGCACTACACAAATGACCACAATTAAAACCAAAACACTCCCACAAGGCCCTCATCTTCTTCCATATAGACACTCATCATAACCTGTGGCTGGAGGTTTCCATGAGGGGCTCAGCCCAAGACAGTGTACAAAATAAACTCCCTTGCCCATAGTTTGCCTAAAGTCAGGGTTGCCTGGACACCCTTCCTGAGAACCAGGAGTGATCAAATAAGCCTGCCATAAATACTGCTCTGCTTCTCCAATTTGAGGCCTACTGATTCTCGGGTATAGACTCTTTATGTGAATTGGAATCATGAGAAAACCCAAGCACATATGGGCTATCATCTGCAGGGTTTTGAGAACTCATTTGACACAAAGGATCCCTATTTTCACTTGATGGAGGTTAGGAACGTTACAGAGGAAGGCGAGAGACTTTGTCCACAATGACTGCTTTTTTGGCCATTTTGGTTTTGGAAGCACACGTGGGAACTTTCTTTAGATCCATCAGGTGCTGAGAATCTATGCAACAGCCTCACACATGGCCAAGAGTCTGATGCAGACACATTCATTTCCAAAGCAATTAATCAAAGAGCAACAGGTGATGCCCATTAATTCCCCTTGAAAACCGTTTCCTTCAGGCTTCACAATGGAGTGGCCTGAGGCAAAGACCTTTCTGACATTCAGGGCAACAGAACAATAGATAAGCAAATGGCCCATTGCAGGGTTTCTGGAATGATATCTGAGTTTTCTGAGATGATCCCATTCCCTTCAGCTATCCAGTACATGGCCATGTCACAGAGCTTGGAGGTGGTACATATCATGGACACAAAACCCTGAACCTATTCTGGAGAGTGGCCAGAATTCAAGAAGACATACAGGAACTTAGGAAGATAGTAGTTGTTGCCCATCCATTAGGAAAGCCACAGTCCATTCATAAATTGGGCAGGATGAATGCTGTGAAGTTTTCTACTAGACAGGACACATCCATTGATGCATTCTTTTTTCTAATGTCTACAACCACGGACACAGTGGGATAAACAGACATAGAAACACTCGCATTCTCAAAAGACTTACTAGAAACAGTCCACTCCAAATCAAACAAACCGACTTTCCTATATATTCTCAGATCATGAGACAAAACCACAAACTCACACGCACACCCACAAAGTCAACTCCTTCCCCCAAGTAGGTCTGTGACTATCCGGAGTGTCCTCTGACTGATGGGACATACTACGTTTCCCCGAAATGGGCTGTCCTATGTCACATCTGGTCTCCTTGGCCAACACTGTGAAGTTGTCAGGTGCCAGTAGTGAGACACTACCTGCTTTCTCAGGAAAGGCCCCTCTTCAGAGCTCTCCTGGAATTTGGCCATCCTCATATCAGTAGTTACACAGAAAGACCGATTCTGTCCTTGGTAAATCCAAACATGTGTGGCCACTGGGACTGGGACTGGGAATGACTCTGGGTGCCTGGCTTCCTGGATCCCAAGTTCAGAGAGTTCCATCACCAAGAATGTTATATAGGTCACTTCCTTCAGGAACTGAATGAGGTCACTGCCTTGGCAACATCTTTGTCCTAATAGTTGCTTCCAAGTGTCCCAATAGATGGAGGCTGCCCTACTTCCTGTGACACTTTCATAAGTAAGAATGGTATATCAAACATAGGCACCCGTAAACAGCTCTCCACACCTCCACACAGGCCTGGTTTGGTCCATCTTCTCTACATTAAGAAGAGAGAGACTGCTTCAGACACACCCCTTCATCCTGACCTGTTTTTTTTTTTTTTTTTTTGTCATGAAAGATGACTTTCGCTCTCTCAGGTCCTTCATAGCTTTCTATATCTTCCCCAGGGTTCACTTCTGCATGGACCTTTGAGGTTCTCAGCAGGTGGAAGATCTCTTACATTTCTATATAAGACCAACTTTGTCCTTGCTTTTCTGTAAAGTTAGGTTGAGGAAACAAAGTATGGTTAGGGTTAATAACATGATTGATTTGGGTTAGGAATCATTCTGCTGCATGAATAATGGTATTGGGAACCTGCAATATTTATAAGGATATATAGAGGTGAAATATATGTATGAAAACACAAATCTAGGTAAGATTTGAAGCCCAAAAGGGCATTGGATCCTTGATTGGGATACTTTACTCTGAATTATGTTGTGCACATGTGTCTCAGATAAATCTATACATAATGGCATAGGACCTTGTACCTTGGATAATTGAATGTTGAAGAGAACATCCAGTCAAAAAAGGATAGTTGGTAGGATTAGGAAGATACTTGATAGGATTAGAAAAAAGAGTCAGTATAGGATTTGGACAAAAAGTTCTTTAGCAATAGGGTTTCAGGTAGACAGAAAATGTAAATGTCAGCACATTTGAGGAGTCAGTCACAATGATGAACTGGGGAAAATATGTAGGAAAGCAGATATCATTAGAGACAATAGGAAATCAGGCAAATGATGAAGTGATTGATAGGATTAGACATTTTCAACAGTCTTGAGGTTGAATACATAATCTTAGGAAGAAACAAATATGTAGTCACCAATAGGATTGACATTTGAGAGCATTAGGCAACATGGACATGGGTGATTTTCATAATCCATACTCACATTCCATTTAGGCTTTGGTACAATTGTAAGTGTGACTTTGCATTTTGTGGCCAGAATATTACTGTGATAAAATGTATATGTAGATCAGGTGACATGAGTATTTCTTGCACCATTTCTGGGAGCAATATTTAGAAGAGATATAAATTAGTATTGGGGGCACAAATAGGTGTACCATGTGTGAATATATAATATAACTGATTCCAACTTTAGAAATTGGAATAAATTGATATCTGAAAATACACAGTAAATGTTATATTGATATACATACATTCATTCCAACAAGTTATACATCTAATGGTAATATTAGGGTTGTGGTTTATCATAAAATGTGTGAGTTTTGCTTCAAAATTGATTATGGAAATCGAAAATAATGTGTTTGGAAAGAAGTCTCATGAAATGACCAGTCAAAAGCAAGGAGGAATACATGTGTACTGAAGCAGGAAGTGATTGAATGTGTTTCCAATGTCTTTAAATTTGTGAACTTATGGATGAAATGTTTATACTATGATATACAAAAACTGAAGAAATAGTAATGTACCAGTGTTAAATAAAATGAACGTCAAAATACACATCATGCCCCATTGGAATCTACATGCATTGATGTTAAATTGGGTCAGTTACTGTAGAAATATAAGGATTTGTTTGCACCATTCAGTGAAGTGAGTTTTCAGTACTAGAAAACAAATATGTATTTCAGGTGGATGAATATTTCTGAAAATAATCGTATGAAAATTTGATTATAAAACCACATACATGAGCATGAGTCAATTATTAAGGGAGTGTATAATAAGACACATATATTTTATATTTGGAAAAAAAAAAAATATATATATATATATATATATATATATATATATATATATATATATATATATATATCACACAGAGAAACATTAGGAAGTAGCAATATATATGCCAATCAAAATTCATCGTGAAATATATATCATCCACCGACCCAAAAATATTAATTTTACTGAACATGGATTTATGTATAATGTTGTTCAACTAAAAATCTCACTCATAGTTTGAATTTTCAGTTCCAAAAGCGTTTAGGAGGGGTGATCTCTTCTCATACTTTGTTTCTGCCAAGTTAGCCACCTCACAAAAATGTACGTGTGATACCAGGTAGGATTTTATATGTGCATATAAAAATACATGTGCTGAATTGGCTACAGAAAAAAGGAGACAGAAATTCACATATGTGTTAACTTTAAAAACACATGGAGTACTATTTCAACAAACAATTTACAAGATTTATAACTCCTACACTATATCATGCAAAAGGCAAGACCAACTATACACCATGCCTCCTCTGAACTGCTTGTATTAATATTATGTTTGGGTTATTTGTCTCCATCATATTAGGATTAGTAGTCAGAGTCTATTAGGGTATGGGTTACTGACAGGGATTCAGTATTTCGAATGGAAAATTGGAAAATGAATCCAATGTGTATGTAAATATGTGCTGCACAAAAATCTTCCCACTCTCATCCAGAACAATACCTTGACAACACCTTCACCCCATGTAAGACACAATTAGAGGAGAAGAGTTAGAAAATCCATGAATACATATCTGGAATGGAATGCGATCAGGAGTTCACAACCTTGGAAGTGTTAGAGGAGTTTCCAAAAATAAGGGACAGGGTAAACACTTCAAAAACATGGAGGTCTGTTGTCCTAGAGACTTCTTGAGATACTGCCTGTGAGGTTGGGCACTTGAAATATATGTTGTTGTCACGTGCTTTAGCTTCCTTTCTAGTGAAACCATCAACCTGGGTCTGCATCTATGTGACCTGGAGGACATGGTTTCTTATTTTCCATCCGTGGGTGGGCCCCTTGCTTAAGAGCTCTGGCTACTGGACAAATTTAACACAAAGAAGCCTCTAATCTGACTTTTGGGGCCCCTTGAACTATCTACTCCCCACATCACTTGAAAGATCTTTTACCTTAAAAGGGCCTTCAAACCCTCCCTACATCCAGAGTTCTGTCGCTCCTCACTTCCTTTATGGAAAACCCTAATATTATTTTCCTCCCCTGCTCTGCACTGAACCCTGCCTCACTGCTCCCAATGACTCCCATGTCTCACACACCAACTCATAATTGCTTGGAAAACTTAGATGATATCCTCCCCTGTCATTCTTCCATTTTTGAGAGACCACTCACCAAGCCTGAGCTTATCTGGTTTACTGACAGCAGTTCCTTTAGGCACAATGGAACTCATTACTCTGGATACGCTGTATTTTCAGTCACTGAGATTATAGAGGCCAAAGTTTTGCCTTCAGGAACTACAGACCAGCAGGCTGATTTTATAGCATCCACTCGTGCCTGCCTTCTAGCACAAGGCAAATCCCTCACCCTCTAAACTGATTCAAAATATGTCTTCCATATCTTATTATCCCATGCTGCAATTTGAAAGAAGCGAGGCCTACTTACCACCAAAGGTAATGCGATCACTAATTCAGCTCTTATAACCAATCTGATAGAGGCCTCCCACTTACCCACCCAGTTGGGAGATGTCCATTGTAGGTCCCATCAGAAGGACGGCTCTCTTATCACTGAGGGCAATGCCAAAGCTGACCAGGTGGCACGAATGGCTGCTACCACTTCCAATCATGGCCCCCATGGTGGACATATAATGGCCACTTTAGACAGCTCATCTGAAGCCCCTACTTCTTTCAGTAAGAACAACCATCTTTTCAAGTTCCTTCATACTCTATTCCTTTCCAATTCTCAGTCTTTGACCCTCTTTTTACAGAGTTTCTTCTTCCTCACTCCCTCTAACAAGCCATGCAACAGAATATAGCCTCTAATTGTCAGATCTGTCAGCGGACCAACCCTCATACTCCTTTAAGGCCCAAACGTTTCCCTTCCCAACAAGCCCAGGGACACATTCCCTCTGCTGACTGGCAGGTAGACTTCACCAACATGCCCACAGAATGGCACACTAAATACCTCCTTGTCTTTGTGGACACTTTCTCTGGTTTGGTTGAGGCATTTCCCACTTCCAATAAAAAGGCTTCCACTTTAGCTTCAATCTTACTGACAGACATCATCCCCAGGTTTGGTATGCCCACTTCCCTACAATAGGACAATGGCCCTGAGTTTACTTCTAGGATCACACAAAAGGTCTCTCAAGCCCTCTCCTTCAAGTGGCATTTCAACTGTCCATATTTCCCCCAGGCTTCAGGGAATGTGGAAATGGTAAATCGTACTCTAAAGGAAGTCCTTACCAAATTGACAATGGAATTAAACATAGACTGGGTCAAACTCCTTCCCTTGGCTTTGCTTAGAATCAGAGCTCTCCCTAAGAAACCATCTTTACTGTCTCCTTTTGAGATAATGTATGAAAGACATCTTATAATCCCTGCGTTGGTCATTTCACAAGGACCTCTCACCCGAGATTTGTCTTTGCCTCTCTTGCTTCATCTCCGCTCGGAACTCTGGAAATATCAGGACTGGCTTCTTCCGGACCCAGTCTCCTCTCCAAACACTCCTCCCTTAACACCTGTTAGTCTAGTCTATTATAACACCCCAGAGGAGAAAGGGACTCTTGCCGCAAAATGGGAAGGCCCCTATCCTGTCATTCTCTTTACCCTTACCGCCGCCAAACTCTCCTTACCAGACAACTGTCTCACTCCCTGGATTCACATGTCTAGGTTGAAGCCACATCGCCAGGAGGCCCCACCTGCTGAAGACAGGGCCACCCCAGAGGAACTCCAAGAATCACCTACTGAACCTCCCCTTTACTCCTGCTCTCCACACCCATCTCACCCATTTTAGTTGTGGCTCACACGGTTTTCCTTGCAGCCCAATTCCTCTTAAAGAAGGCACAATGAGCTCTCCCAACACCCTAGTCTTCTCTAACTGCTTGTTTTTTGTGCTCTGCTTATTTTCTGTGCTCTGTCAGGACTGGTCTTTACCCTCCTCACCTACCATGCATTTATTCACTTTTCGGGAACGATACTCAGAACATGGCATGCAGAAGGTCTGCGCAGTGGATGCAACTACTTGCTTCATCCACAACTGCACCTCTATTTCTCTAAAATTGTCACCTTCAAGGACCTTCGTCCCTGGTAGCTGGAACTGGCCTTTCATTTGCTTCCTTTTTGATCAAACAAAAGACTATTGTCATTGGTGGCCTGAGATATATAATGGGTGCCCCTATTGGTCATGCATGTTCCATGATGAACGTGGTAGCTATTCTTACCACTCATTTGGTTACCCTGAAGGGTGGACTTCTAGTTACATAAAGTGGCATAAAGGCTCTTCATCCAGTAACAATGGATGGTATACTTTCGATAAACCTGACCCCAAGGCCAAACGATGGGGCTATGTTGAGTTTGCTGTCTATGCTCAGACAACCTCAGTCAGACCCACAGGGTGGATGACTATTGGCCGCACCCTGATTACGCAACCTAAGGCAACCATCCAGGTAGTCGAACACATTAAGGACTCAGAATCAAAACTTCGAGATCATATCCATAGCTCATCCAAAGAGGATTCAGAGCCTTCAACCCCCTCAGGTCCCCCTCCCACATGGCTCAATTTGCTACACCAAACTTTTTGATTATTAAACTCCACCCCTCTTTCTGTGCCTACTTCTCAGTGCTTTCTCTGTGCTTCACTTAGTCGTCCACTTCTAGCAGCACTCCCATTAGCGGCAGGAAATATTCCAGCAAAACCCTACAATTTCTCTAAAAAGGACAACCCCTACATGTGACACGTATCCCACTGTGGGAAAGTTATTCCACCAATACTTTATTTCCTTTCATCTGTTTCCACCTGCCAATAATGAATCCTTTACCCGTTTGTTCCTTGAGCTACAGCACCCCATAGAGCCCTGTGTTTATGCAACCTGAACATTTCCTCTGGTGTAATGGGTCTTTAAGTACCTCAACCATCAATGTCTCTGGCGCCTGTTTCTTGGTTACTGTAGTTCCTCAGCTATCTTTGTATACTCCCACCGAATTCTGACAGTTGGCCCTACCTTCCCGCACCCGTAGGGTAGTCTTTCTGCCGGTTCTGGTAGGCCTCATTTTAACAACCTCAGTGACGGGTCTCAGACTCTCTGGTGGAGCTATAGGTCATGCTCTATGGGATCCAATGACCTTCAACAAAAACTGCAGGAAACACTCAATACCATGGCTGAGTCTCTGGGTTCCTTGCAGCGGCAGGTTACTTCATTGGCACAAGTGGCTTTACAGAACCAAAGGGCAATTGATCTTCTCACTGCAGAAAAAGGGGTTACATGCTTATTTCTCAGAGAGGAATTTTGCTATTATGTTAATGAATCTGGGCTAATAAAAAAAATGTTGTTAAATTGCAGGAATTATCGACCCAATTGCTCAAACCTACCTCCTCCAATCCCATAACGGGGTTCTTCCAATCCTATCTTGACATGTACTTACTACATATCTTGGGTCCCCTTATTTGGATGCTCCTTTTTTGTGCTCTCTTGCCCTGCATAATGAAGTGCCTTCAAACCCAACTGCATAAAATTCCTAATCAAACTTTCAACCAGCTTTTGCTTAGTCACTACCAGCCTCTGATGACCGATGAATCCCCAACATCTCCAAGAGAACAGTTCACTCAGTGATGAAGCTCACTACCAGGCATGATGGAATGCAATGGGTATTAGACAGCGGGAGACAACGAGCTCGGAGAACCTCTTAATCTGCCATCCTGGATTCATAGTCTTTACCACCTTCTAAGCTTTCTCATGGCCCTTGGCCTCTTCTATGTCAGTCCCCCCACATGGAACTTCTGCCAAAAATTGACATTTGCTTTAATTTTTATCTTCATTCTGTTTTTATTCTCTCTGATCTTCTTCAGGTGCTGGCGACACCATGTCCAGGCAACGCTTCCAGTATTTCCTTGAGTCTCTGTTACAGGACCAGTGGCTGATACCAACAATCTCTTCCATCCAGGACTGGTTCCATGCCATCAACATCTTTGGCTTCAGGGAACATTCATTGACTTCACCCCTATGAAAATAGCTGTCTATAGCCACTGGGTTTTATTTCTGGCTGCCATGATATCCCCATACCTGCCCCCTGAGCATTCCTCCCTTCTCTTTCTAGGCCCCACACCACCCCCACACAGCAGGAAGCAGCCGGATCTGACAAACGACGCCCCACTTCCTAAGAAAACAAAAAGGGTGGAATGTTGGGAAAAGAATAAATGGCAGCCATACCCCAGAGAAAAACCCCAACATGGCGCCTAAGGACTTCTTCTTCCTACCTTCTTCATTTCTGCAGTGGCGCAAAAAGTTCCCGCCCTTGTGAACTCTCCCGCCAGCGCCAATTTCAAATCTCGCTTGTGGGGATCCTTAGCCCCAATTAGAACTAATTCCTGGGCTCTGGAGCTGATATTTGAAAGAACTTGTCAATAAACGGGTTGCTGCCATTTATCTAAGCCATACCATCTCCCCCTTAGTTCTATATAAGCACACAGCTTTTAGCAATAAAATTGTAATTCCCTCGGTGAAGTGTCATTGCGTGGGGAATTATTTCACTCATGTTCAGCAACAGGATATCCAAAGGTTCTCCAGTGCCACCTGGTAATGGGAATTTCAGAAATTTGATGGTATTTATTTAGCCATTTTTGAAGGATGAAGTTGGAGTCACAGTGCGTTTCAATTAATGCAGGAACCATTATGTGGTGAGGAAGCTCATTTAAATGAAATCTCTGGAGAAATCTCACAGGCAAGGCTTCCCAAAAAGTGGCCAAAAGGTCACATGAAGCCAGGATCATTGAGGTCTACAATATGAGTTCCATTTGTGTTTAGACTCTCAATTATGGCTGCCAAGTCTTTCAAAATAAAATCATGTGATATCCTGGCTGAGATTCTCACTGCACTGTGGAAAGACACCCTGGCCCTCGATCTCAGTTTTCAAGGGCGCATCTCATGCGTGGCCTCCTAAAATCCCAACACATTTCATGGCAATACTTCTTTGAGGTAAATACCAGAACTCAGTCTCTAAGAGGAATCATGCCAGAATTCAAGCCCAGGTGGATCCAGTTATCTCTTCCAACCGCCAAACAAATGACCACAATTAAAACCAAACACTCCCACATGGCCCTCATCTTCTTCCATATAGACACTTATCATAACCTCTGGCTGGAGTTTTTCATGAGGGGTGCAGCCCAAGACAGTGTCAAAAATAAGCTCCCTTGCCCCTCATTTGCCTAAAGTCAAGGTGGCCTGGACACCCATCCGGTGATCCAGGAGTGATCAGATAGGCCAGCTGTTAATACTGCTCTGCATCTCCAATTTGAGGCCTACTGACTGTCAGGTATAGATTCTTTATATGATTTGGAGCCATTAGAAAACCCAAAAACCTATGGGTTAGCCTCTGCAGGGCTGTGCATAACTCATTTGAACCAAAGGATCCGTATTCTCACTTGATGGTGGTCAGGAACCTTACAAATGAATGCGAGAGACTTCATTCACAATAATTGCTCTTTTGGCCATTTTGGTTTTGGATGCACACATTGGATCTCTCTTTACATCCATCAGGTGCTGAGAATCTAAGCCACAACCCCACACAGGGCCAAGAGGCTGATTCAGACACATCCCTTTCCAAAGCAATTAAGCAAAGAGCCACAGGTGATGCCCATTCATTTCCATTTGAAAACTGTTTTCTTCAGGCTTCACAAAGGGGTGGCCTGAGGCAAAGACCTTCCTGACATTCAGGGAAACAGAACAATTGATAAGCAAAAGGCCGAAAGCATGGTTTCTCCACTGAGACTTTCTTGGTCACACTGATATCTGAGTTTTCTGAGATGCTCGCCATTCCCTTCAGCTATCCAGGACATGGCAATGTCACAGAGCTTGGAGGTGGTACATATTTTGGACACAAAACCATGAGACTATTCTGGAGAGTGTTGAGAATTCTGTAAGAAACAGGAACTTAGGAAGGTAGCAGGTGTTGCCCATGGATAAGGCAAGCTGCAGTCCATTCATAAATTGGGCAGGATGAATGCTGGGAATCTTTCTACTATACAGGACATATCAATTGTTGCATTCTATTTTCTAATGTCTACAACCACGGACATAGTGGGATACACAGACATAGAAACACTTGCCTTGTCCAACGACTTACTAGAAGAAGACCACTCCAAATCAAACAAACCGTCTTTCCTACCTATTCTCAGATCATGAGACAAAACCACAAAATCACACCCACACCCACAAAGACACCTCCTTCCCCCAAGTAACTCTGTGACTATCCGGAGTTTCCTCTGAGTGGTGGGCCATACTATGTTTCCCCAAAATGGCCTGTCCTATCTCAGATCTGGTCTCCTTGGCCAACTCTGTGAAGTTGTCAGGAGCCTGCGGTGAACCTCTACCTACTTTCTCAGGAAAGGCCCCTATGCAGAGCTCTCCTGGTATTTGGCCATCCTCACATCTGTAGGTACCAGGAAAGACTGACACTCTCCTTGGTAAATTCAAACAAGTGAGCCTACTGGGTCTGGGACTGGACTGGCTCCGGGTGCCTGGCTTCCTGGATCCCAAGTTAAGAGAGTTCCATCACCAAGGAAGTGAGGTAGAACACTTCTTCAGGAACTGAATGAGGTCATTGCCTTGACAACCACTTTGTCCTAACAGTTGCTTTCAAGAGTCCCATGAGATGGAGGCTGCCCCTACTTCCTGTGACACTTTCACAAGTTAGAATGGTATATAAACCATGGGCACCCGGGAACAGCTCTCCACCTAGCACTGTTTTGGTCCATCTTCTCTACATTAAGAAGAGAGAGGCTGATTCATACACATCCCTTCATGCTGACAAGGTTGTTTGCCATAGAAGATGACTTTTCTCTCTCAGGTCTTTCGTAGCTGCCTACATGTTCTCAAGGGATAATTTCTGCATGGACCTTTGATGTTCTCAACAGCTGGAACATGCCCTACATTCCTGTATTTTAAGAGCAACCCTGTCCCTGCTGTTCTGTAAAGTTCGATTGAGAGAACAGTGTATGGTTTGGGTTAGTAACATGTTCAATTTGGGGTTAGGAATCCTTCTGCATGACGAATAATGGTATTGGGAAACTATGATATTTACAAGAATATATAGGTGAAATATAAGTATAAAAACAGAAATCTAGGGAAGATATGAAGTCCAGAAGGGCATTGGGCCCTTAATTGGTACACTTAGCTTTGAATTATTTTCTGCAAAAATGTCTCAGATAAATCTATATACAATGGCATAGGAGCTTGTACCTTGGATGATTGAATGTCGAATAGAACACCCACTCAAAAAGGGATTGTCGGTAGGATTAGAAAGATGGTCAGTAGGTTTACAAAGAAGAGTGAGAATAGGATTTAGACCAAAAGTTCTTAAGCAATAGGGTTTCAGGTAGACAGTGAATGTAAATGTCAGCACAAGTGAAGAGTCAGTCACAATGATGAACAGGGGAAAATATGTAGGAAAATAGATATAAATAGAGACATTACTAAATCAGGCAAAGTATAAAGTGAGTGATAGGATTAGACATTTTCAACAGGCTTGAGGTTGAATATATAATCTTAGGAAGAAACAAAAATGTAGTCACCAATAAGATTCACATTTGAGAGCATTAGGCCACCTGGACATGGAAGGTTTTAGTAATCCATGCTCACTTTCCATTTAGGCTCTGGTACAACCTTAAGGGTGACCTTTGATTTTTTTGTCCAGAATATTACTGTGATAAAATGTATATATAGATCAGGTGACATGAGTATTTCTTCCACCATTTTTTGAGGAATATTTTGAAAACGTATAAATTAGTATTGAGGGTAAAAATAGGTGTACCCTGTGTCTATGAATATAGAGATAATGCATGAATAGACCATACAGTTAATAAATAATATAACTGGTTCCACTTTAAATAATGTATTGAATTGATATCTGAAAATACATAAGAAATCATATATTGATATATAATCATTCATAACAACTAGTTATACGTCTAATTGTAATCCTAGGGTTATGGTTTATCATGAAGAGTGTGTGAGTTTTGCTTCAAAAGTGATTATGGAAATCAAAAATAATGTGTTTGGAAAGAAGTCTCATGAAAAGACCAGTTTGAAACATGGCAGAACACGTGTTTTCTTAAGCAGAAAGTGATTGAAAGTGAAATAAATGCCTATAAATTTGTGAACTTGTGGATGAAATATATATCCAATAATGTGCATAAACTGAAGAAATAGTAATGTACTAGTTTTGAATAAAAATGAACTTCAAAATACTTATCATGTCCCATAGGAATCTACTTGCATTGATGTGAAAATGGATCAGTTACTGTAGAAATATTAGGATTTATATGCACCATTCACTGAAGTTAGTTTTCAATACTAGGAAAAAAATACGTATATCAGGTGAATGAATATTTCTGAGAATAATCTTGTGAAAAGTTGATTATAAATCCACATACATAATCATGAATGAATTTAGGGAGTGTATAATAAGACACATATATTAAATATTTTGAAATATCTGGAGAGAATATATATATATATATATATATATATATATATATATATATATATATATATCCACACACAGATTTTAAAAATTAGCAATATATATGCCAATCGAATTACACCGTGAAATATGTATCATCCACAGATCCAAAAATATTCATTTTACTGGATATGGATTTATGTATAACTTTTTTCAACTAGGAAGCTCACCCATAGGTTGAATTTTCAGGTCAAACAGCGTTTAAGAGGAGTGATCTCTTCTCACACTTTGTATCTGCCAAGTCATGTAACTCACAAGAATGTACGTGTGATACCAGGTAGGATTCTATATGTGCATATAAGAATACATGTGCTGAATAGAATACAGAGAAAGGGAGACAGGAATTCACATATTTGTTAACTTTAAAAGCACATGGAAAACTATTTCAACAAAATATTGACTAGATTTATAACTCCTACCCTATATAATGCAAAAGGCAAGTCCAAGTATACAACATGCCTCCTCTGAACTGCTTGTATTTCTATTCTGTTTCCGTTATTTTTCTCCATCATATTAGGATTAGTATTCAGAATCTAGCAGGGCATGTGTTAGTGTCAGGGATTCAGTATTTCAAATGTAAAATAGAAAAATGAATCCAATGTGTATGCAAATATGTGCTAAACAAAATCTTCCCACTCTCATCCAGAACAATTCCTTGACATTTTTTTCGCCCAAAGTAAGACACAATTAGAGGAGAAGAGTAATTAAATATGTGAATAATATGCTCAGGAGTTTACAACCTTGGAAGTGGTAGAGGAGTTTCCCTAGTATGGGACAGGGTAAACACTCCATAAACATGGAGCTCTGCTGGCCTAAATACTTCTTGAGAAACTGCCTCTGAGTTTGGGCACTTGAAATATATGTTGTTGTCAGGAGCTTTAGCTTCTTTTTACTGAGACTATCAAAGCTGTGTCTGCATCTATGTGACCTGGAGGACATAGTTTCTTATTTTCCAATGAACATGAGGCAGCAGTGCTGAATTCTCTCTTTGTAAGTAAACTGTGGCCACTGGGGGCTAAGGGTATTCCCATGTGGACTGGGAAGCCATTTGGTCATCCTCCACTTTTCGTGGTGTTTCTTGCTGCTGCACTGGGACTTTGGCATTTGCTTCATGAAATAAAAGAAGTTCAACTGGGACACAGTTCTGGAGGCAATTCTTTCATGTGTGGTTGGTCAGGGTCTGCAGGAGAATGCACCAACCAGGCTTCTATCCCACATAGCTTGGCCCCATGTCCATAGTAACCTGATTCTAAACATTGCCCGGAAACATCTCCATATAACCAGAAGCCTTTACATGGAAGGGTTTGCTGGCTGCAACATGTAAGTCACAAGCCATTTGGGATCCAATGGCAGATCCACATGGCCCCACCACAAATTTTTTATCACACACCTGCCTACCACTGCTCTAGGCCCACTACTCAGCAGGTTCCAACATACTGGCATCTCTGTTCTACACCATTTTCATGAAACCCACTCAATCAAGGCACTGTCTTGCATATTTACGATCAGCAACAGGACATCCAAAGTTTCTCCAGTGCCACCTGGTCATGGGAATTTCAAAAATTTCATGGTATTTATCTAGGCATTTTTCAAGGATGACGTTGCAGGCGCTGTGGGTTTCAATTCATTCAGGAACCTTTAAATGGTGAGGAAGCTCATTTCAATCAATGCTCTGTAGAACTCTCACAGGCAAGGCTTCCCAAAGAGTGGCCAAAATGTCACATGAAGCCAGGCCTATTGAGGTCTACAATGTGACGTCCATGGGTGTTGTGACTCTCAACAATGGCTGGCAAGTCTTTCAGAATTAAATCATGTGATCTTCTGGCTGAGATACCCAGGGCTCTGTGGAAAGCCACCCTGGGCCTAGATCTCAGTTTCCAAGGGTGATTCTCATTGGTGGACTCCTAAAATCCCAACAAAATTCATGGCAATACTTCTCTGAATTCAGTCTCTAAGGGGAATCACACCAGAGTTCAAGCCCAGGTGGTCCCAGTCATGTCTTCCAACTGGACACAAATGACCAAAATTAAAACCAAAACCCTCCCATATGGCCCTCATCTTCTTCCATATAGACACTAATCACAACCTCTGGCTGAAGGTTTCCATGAGTGGTGGAGTCCAAGAGAGTGTCCAAAATAACTCCCTTGCCCCTCATTGGCGTGAAACAGGAGTGATCAAATATGCTAGACGTTAATACTTCTATGCTTCTCCAATTTGTGGAAAACTGACTGTCAGGTATATATTTTTATGTGATTTGCAGTCATGAGAAAACACAAGCTCCTCTGCAGGTCTTTGAAGAACCCATTTGACCCAAAGGATCCCTATTCTCACTTGATGGAGTTCAAGAACTTTAAAGAGGAAGGCGACAGACTTCATCCACAAGGACTGCTTTTTGGCCATTTTGGTTTTGGATGCACACATGGGATCTCTCTTTACATCCACCACGTGCTGAGTATCTAAGCCACAACCTCACACAGGGCCAAGAGGCTGATTCAGACACATCCCTTTTCAAAGCCATTAAGCAAAGAGCCACAGGTGATCCATATTCATTTCCATTTGAAAACTGTTTTCTTCAGGCTTCACAAAGCGGTGGCATGAGGCAAAGACCTTCCTGACATTCAGGGCAACAGAACATTAGGTTAGCAAACGGCCCAAAGAAGTGTTTCTCCACTGAGACTTTCCTGGTCACACTGATATCTGAATTTTCTGAGACGCTCGCCATTCCCTTCAGCTATCCAGTACATGGCCATGTCACAGAGCTTGGAGGTGGTACATAACTTGGTCACAAAATCATGAGCCTATTCTGGAGAGTGGCCAGAATTCAGGAAGAAAACAGGAACTTAGGAAGATAGCAGGTGTTACCCATCCATAAGGCAAGCTGCATTCCTTTCATACATTGGGCAGAAAGAATTCTGGTAAGCTTTCTACTAGCCTGGACACATCCTTTGATGCATTCTCTTTTCTAATGTCTACAACCATGGACACAGTGGGATACACAGACATAAAAACACTCGCCTTGTCAAATCACTTGTTAGAAATCGTCCACTCCAAACCAAACAAACTGCCTTTCCTACCTATTCTCAGAACATGAGACAAAATCACAAACACACACTAACACCCACAAATTCACCTCCTTTCCCAAAGTAGGTCTCTGACTATCGGGTGTGACCTCTGACTGGTGGGCCGTACTATGTTCCCATCAAATGGCCTGTTCTGTCTCAGATCTGGTTTCCTTGGCCAACTCTGTGAAGTTGTCAGGAGACAACAGTGAGCCACTTCCTGCTTACTCAGGAAAGGCCCCTCTTCAGAGCTTTCCTGGCATTTGGCCATCCTCACATCAGTAGATACCAAGAAAGACTGACTCTGTCTTTGGTAAATCAAAAGAAGTGAGACCACTGGTACTGGGCCTGGGACTAGATTTGTGTGCCTGGATGCCTGGATCCCAAGTTCAGAGAGTTCCATCACCAAGAATGTGAGGTGAGGTCACTTCCTTCAGGAACTGAATGAGGTCAATGCCTTGGCAAGCACGTTGTCCTAACATTTGCTTCCAAAGGTCCCATGAAATGGAGGCTGTCCCTAATTCCTTTGACACTTTCACAAGTTAGAATGGTATATCAAACATTGGTAACCGGGAACAGCTCTCCACAGAGGCCTCGTTTGGTCCTTCTTCTCTACATAAAGAAGAGAGAGGCTGATTCAGACACATCCCTTCATGCTGACCAGGTTGTTTGCAATGAAAGATGACTTTTGCTCTCTCAGTTCCTTCATAGGTGCCTACAACTTCTCTAGGGATCATTTGCGCATAGACCTTTGAGTTTCTCAGCAGTTGGAAGATCCCCTACATTCCTGTATTTTAAGACCAACTCTGTCCTTGCTCTTCTCTAAAGTTAGATTGAGGGAACAGTGTATGGTTAGGGTTAATAACAGGTTTGATTCAGAATAGAAATCATTCTGCTGGATGAATAATGGTATTGGGAACCTGCGATATTTTCAAGAATATATAGGTAAAATATATGAATCTGAAAACAAAAATCTAGGTAAGATTTGAAGCCCAGAAGGGCATTGCGCCCTTGATTGGGTATTAAGCATAGGACCTTGTAACTTGGATGATTGATTTTCAAGGAGAACTTCCAGTCAAAGTGGATAGTCAGGAGTATTAGGAAGATAGTCGGTATGTTTATAAAGGAGAGTGAGTATAGGATTTGGACCAAAAGTTCTTTAGATATAGGGTTTCGGGTATTGAGTGAATGTAAATGTCAGCACATGTGAAGAATTAATCACAATGATGAACTGGGGAAAATATGTAGGAATGCAGATATCAATAGAGACTTTAGGAAATCTGGCAAAGTATAGTCGGTAGTGAAATGTTAATAAAATAGATTCTTGTCACTTCCTGTTTTTCTGTATGCTTAATAAAACACTGTTGAAATCTTGAGAAGTGTTTTCTAAACTTTTTCCCAGAATGTGCTGTCCCCAACTGCCAAACTTCAGAATGTACTCCCTCACCCAGTTGCACGCAAACTGTTCACCCACCCAGGCCCATCAATAAACTTTCCTCCCTGCCCTCTTCAAAGAAAGTATATAAGCTCTGCTTAAGCTGTTCTCAGGGTTCTCTGCTCTATTCAAATGAGCTCTGATCCCCAGCATGCTGGACCCCCAATAAACCCTTTGTTTTTGCATGAGAGAGTCTCTTGGTGGTCTCTTCCCCCAATGCTCTTCCGATATTTATATATGGAGGTTCCACCGAAATCCAGCAGTGGTGAACGAGAGACCCCAATGGGCTACTCTCAGGGTAAGTAAGGCACCTCTTTCTCGTTTCAGGTTTCAGGTTAGGGCTTGGCAAAATGGCTGTCGATGAAGTGTGTGAGCTCTCTTTGATGGTGGCTGGCAGACGTGTCACAGAGCCACAAGCCAAGTCCCTGGGGGACGCCACAGAGGACTCAGGAATCGAGGAATAATAGTCCCCTGGACTCAGTGATACTTTGTTTCAGATTCGGTATTGCCAGCCCATCGGGTTTTGCCACCTGCTCAGTCTTGGTCTCAGTGTTGGACGTCCATTGCCTGGCTTTATTGTTTTCTCTTGTCTGTGTCCTGTGTCGTTGCTTTTACTGTTTGTGTATCTTTCATTATGGGACAGATCACTTCAATGCCTCTGTCCCTGACCCTTGATCTATGGACCAAAGTCCGCTTAAGGGCTCAGAATGTTTCTTTTTCAGTAAAACGCTGGATCTGGCAGACTCTGTGTGCCACAGAATGGCCCACCTTTGGATTCGGATGGCCCCTAGAAGGATCTTTCTACTTCCCACTAATTTAAAAAGACAGAGATATTGTCTTACAGCTAGGGCCACATAGCCATACTGATAAACAGGAATATACCTTAACTTGGCAGGACCTCTGCAAATCTCCTCCTCCGTGGGTGAAGCCTTTCCTTGCTGTGTCCCCGTTCCTACTCCTTCCCCCACGATCTCTCAACCCCTCTGCTCCTCCTCCTCCTCCACCCTCTGTTCTCCCTGAGTCACAAGATTTGACTCTACTGGACTCTCGTCCCCCTCCTTATCTTCTACCCTTGTCCCACAACCCCCAACACCCTCTAAGTGATTCTCCAGCTGCTGACTCAGCCTCTCCGCAATTGGAGGAAGCTAAGGCAGCCCAGGGCCCTCCAGATAACTCCCCTGCGTCACACACAGCCCCTCCTCCCCTGGAGGAAGCTGGAGTTGCTAAAGGAACTCGCCGGTGGCAAATGATTGAAAACCCTGGAACTCCCGTGTTGCTTCCCTCCATCCCTAAGGACCAATGATTGATGATGGCCATAGGGAAAAAATGCAAGCCTACCAGTATTGGCCTTCTCCTCTTCAGACCTATATAAATGGAAAAATAACAATCCCCCTTTTACCGAGGACCCAACCTGGCTCTCAGGTCTGGTGAAGTCATTGATGTTTTCACACCAACCAACTTGAGATGACTGCCAACAACTCCTAGGGACTCTCTTCATGACAGAGGAACAAAAGAGAATCCTCCTGGATGCTAGAAAAAAGTATCCTCGGACCAAATGCGTGACCGACAAAACTTCCCAATATATTCAAAGCCGGCTTTCTCTTGAAATGACGCAACTGGGACCCCAACACCTTTGAAGGTAGGGAGCATCTGTCCACTTATCGCCGGGCTCTAATAGTGGGTATCTTAGTGGCTGCTAGGTGACCAACTAATTTGGCCAAGGTAAGAGAGATTATTTAAGGGCCTGATGAATCTCCCTGTATGTTCCTAGAGATAATTATGTAGCCATATAAGAGACATACTCCTTTCGATCCTCAGGCAGAGGATCAAAAGGCATCTGTCACAATGGCCTTTATTGGGAAAGCTGCCCTGGATATTAAAAGAAAGTTACAATGCTTAGATGGATTACAAGATATGACTTTGAGGGATTTAGTCAGAGAACCCGAGAAGGTATACTTTAAGAGAGAAACTGAGGAAGAGAAGGGAGCTGAGTGAGGATAAAAGAAACAAAAGACAGACTAAGGCATTGACTAAGGTCCTGGTCACAACAACAAATAGGCCAGAAATTAAGAAACAGAGAGACAGGAAGGGACACCTGGGCACACACTAGAGGCCACCCCTGGCCTCAGATCAATGTGCCTACTCTAAAGAAAAAGGACACTGGGCCAAAGAGTGCCCTAGAAAGAGACAGCCATGCCAGCCAGATATTCTGACTCTGGAGGAATACTAAGAAAGTCCGGGCTCAGATCCTCTCCCTGACCTCAAGGTAACTTTTGAAGTGGAGGGGAACACAATAAACTTTGAAGTAGATGCAGGGGGAATATACTCAGCCCGTAAGGCCCATTGGGCCCTCTACCGAATAAAAGGTCTCTAATTCAAGAGTCTAACAGAAGTAAATATCGGGCTTTGACAACTAAGAGGACCATGGACCAGGGAAAAGGAAAAATCCATCACTCCTTCCTAGTAATCCCAGAATGCCTGGCCCCATTGATGGGCAGAGTTCTGCTCACCAAGCTCTGGGCCAAAATAACTTTTAACCCTGAAGGCCCCCAAATGGAATTTTTTAATCCTTCAGTAACTACTCCTATAATCATGGCTCTAACTATGTCAGTAGCAAATGTTCATCAACTCACTCACCTTTGTTCAAAGAAACTGCATTCATTCGTGAAGGATCAAGAACACAGTTTTCCACTAACCTACTCACAGCAAAAGGAAATAACTGAATGGGTAACAAAAGCCTGTCAGGTCCATTAATTGGTTAAAGCTTACACTTCCAAGCTTCCTGCAGGAAAGCACCTATGAGGAACCAGACGAGGACAATTCTGGGAAGTGGACTTTACTGAAATTAAGCCAGTAAGGTATGGACTAAAATAACTCCTAGTCTTTGAACATACATTTTCAGGATGTATTGAAGCCTTCCCCACACACACAAAAAAAAAGAAATAAAAAAGAAGAAAAAAGAAACATCGCAAATGGTTGTAAAGAAGATCCTGGAAGATATTTATTCTCCCCTTGACGACCAGTAGTCTTAACCCTCATCAGCCCCTTAAGCTGCGATGGCTGATCACAAATCCTACTGGACACGAAGTATGGCCTATCTCGAATACAGCCCCCTTACGAACCTGGTGGCCATCTCTCCACCCAGTCATTTGTCAGCTGGCTATAGGTCTTTCCTATTGGGATATCCCTGATTAACAGGATCCCACTAAAATTCCATTAAATCCCTTCCGTACCATAGATAATGGAAACAAACATTATAGATGAAGGGACACGTGAGCCAGATGCAGGTTGGCTAGCCTAGATTACTATGTTTGCCCGGCATACTATCAAAGCCACAAACAGTCACGGCTGTGGGGGGGGGAGAGCAGACTTCTATTGTAAGTCATGGGGATGTGAGCATACAGGGACTGTCAGATGAAACCCAAACTCCTCATCAAATTCTGTACACAGCATTGGCCATATTACGAATTAGATAACCAAAACCGATGGCCCCCAGAGGGGTCTCTAGATCCTCAAATTCTGTGTGACCTTTTTAACTTCTGCAAGTGCTCAAAAGGGTGAAAGGAGATTCCGCTATGTGGAGGCCTTCTCTCTCCTTTGCTCACATCCTGAACTATGCTTCTCCAATAGATGCTCACCCTCAGCCTTGTGCTTCAGACTCTCTGCTGTCACTCCCACCTCAGCAACTTGATTTCTCCCCTCCAATATCTAGATCAAAAACCCAAATCTCGACTGGTTCAGACCATTGCTCCCTTGCTGAGGTTGCAGGTACTGAGGTACCACTCCATTCACTCACTCCTCTCCTCTCCTGTGAGTGCCCGCACCGGGTCTCACCCAGTCCTCTTACCACCTAATGCAAAGCTCAAACCCGCTGAGAAGAATCCTCAGACCCTAATACAAGATGTAATGAAAATGGCCTTTAATGTTGCTTTGTCATCACTAAAAACAGGTTACTAAGAATTTAAAGTCCCTCACAGGCTTTTTGGAATCTCACTCCCGTCTCCCCCTCTGTTCTATCTGTTCTACTGCTCAAGTTTTTGTTGCTATTAAGATCCCAAAGCCCTCTCCCAATATTCTTTTACATCTCTCCTTCCTCATTCTCAGATCCACAGAGCTGCTCTTATCCCTGCCTTCCAAATTGTCCCCCTCTGTACCAGGCCCACAGAAAAGTCTTAACTGACCTTCTCCAGAAGTCTTCACCATGGATGATTTAGGACTTTCAGCAAAAGAGTCCCTATAAAAGAGTTCACTGTAGATAAACTTCCTATTTTTGTGTTGCCCTGGTCTCCTTGGCAACTGGCTAAAAAATTCAGCACTCCTGATCTAGACACACCCTTACTAGTTTGTCACAAAATATTTGAAAAAAAGGCCTCTGGCCTTGAGCTGGGGCTTCACAGAGATGGCTACATTTCTAAGATAAAGAAGTTACAAACTGGGCTGAATGGAAACAGCTGGAAGGGGGAAAAAAAGAAAGGGAAGACACCCCCACCCAGGTGTCCTTTAAAAGTTAACTTGCCCAAACTGAGGAAAAAACAGAAACAAAAACTGCTTTTTGTGAACTTCTGCAGACTGTGAACTTCTGAGCCCCTTCCCTTACGTGTTGGGTACAAAATTCTGAAACTACGTAACTTGGGTTTCAGGGGATTAATTGATTACAACAGAAGCAATGCCCTCTGAATCTGGTTGAAACCAAAAAAGACTGTTTCCGTGTCTTTGGTGCTATCTTAGGTGCCTTGCCTTGTCCGTCCCTACAACAGTATAATTCTATATACTTAAACATTGTTTATGTTTTCATGAAATGGTCAACAGATGTGATTAATTGTGAAATGGTGCAGATGTTTCCCAGAGTGCTCTATCATGACGCAGGTTCATCTGAAGATCAAAGAGGGGGACATACAACCCGGTTCCGCTGGGAACATATGTCCCTCACCTTAGCCATTCTATTACGAATAGGAGTTGCTGCAGGGTTGGACACAAGAACCACTACTCTGGTCCGTGGGACACAACAAGTGACCCAATTAGAAGCAGCAATAGATCAAAACTTAAAGATTTTAGAAACCTCCATCACAGCTTTGCAGGAATCTTTAACCTCTCTCTCTGAAGTTGTTTTACAGAACAGTGGAGGGTTGGACCTCCTTTTCATGACAGAGGGGGGCCTTTGTGCTTCATTGAGGGAAGAATGTTGTTTTTATGTCGACAATACTGGAGTTGTAAAAAAATCTATGAGTAAATTAAAAAGATGCCTTGAAGAGCAACAACGAGAGAGAGAGGCACAAAAAGGGTAGTTTGAGTCTTTTTTTACACAGTCCCCCTGGTTAATTACGTTTTTATCAACCCTGGCCGGTCCAATAATAATCCTCATATTATTACTAACTATAAAACCCTGTTTCCTCAACCATGTAATTTCTTTTCTCCAAGCTCAAATTGGACAAATTAAAATTATGGTAATACCCCACTAGCAGACATAGAATGTGACACCCCACAAAGATCACTTTTATGATTAAAAGTAGCCAGAAGAAGAAGTGGGGAATGAAATATTAATAAAATAGGTTCTTGTCACATCTTGTTTTTCTGTATGCTTAACAGAACACTGTTGAAATCTTGAGAAATGTTTGCAAAACTTGTTCCCAGAATGTTCTATCCCCAGCTGCCAAATTGCAGAATGTACTCCCTCTCCCAGTTGCATGCAAACCGCCCACTCGCCCTGACCCATCAATACAATTCCCTCCCTTCTCTCTCCAGGGAAAGTATATAAGCTCTACTTCAGCTATTCTCAGGGCTATCTGCTCTATTCAGGTGAGCTCTGAACCCCAGCATTCTGGACACCCAATAAACCCTTTGATGTTGCATGAGATAGCCTGATAGAATGTGACACCCCACAACGATCACTTTTATGATTAAAAGTAGCCAGAGAAAGAAGTGGGGAATGAAAGGTTAATAAAATATGTACTTGTCACTTCCTGTTTTTCTGTACACTTAACGAAACACTGTTGAAATCTTGAGAACTCTTTGCTAATCTTGTTGCCAGAATGTGCTGTCCCCAATTGCCAAACTGCAGAATCTACTCCCTCACCCGGTTGAATAGAAACCTGAACTGTACTTGGATCATTGAATGTAGAAGAGAACATCCATTCAAAAAGTTATAGTCAGTTGGATTAGAAAGATAGTCGGTAAGTTTAGGAAGAAAAGTGAGTATAGGATTTGGAACAAAAGTTCTTTAGCAATAGGGTTTTGGTTAGAGAGTCAATGTAAACGTCAACACAAGTGAAGAGTCAGTCACAATGATGCACAGGGCAAAATATGTAGGAAAGCAGATATCAATAGAGACATTAGGTAATCAGGAAAAGAATAAAGTGAGTGATGGGATTAGATATTTTCAACAGGGTTGAGGATGAATATATGAGCTTAGGATAAAACAAATATGAAGTCAATAATAGAATTGACATTTGATAGCATTAGCGTAGCCCAAGACAGTGTCCAAAATAAGCTCTGTTGCCCCTCATTTGCCTAAATTCCCAGTGGCCTGTACACCCTTCCTGTGTACCAGGAGTGATCAAATAGGCCTGCCCTTAATACTGCTCTGCTTCTCCAATTTGAGTCCTACTGAGTGTCGGGTACAGATTCTTTATGTGAATTGGAAAGATGAGAAAACTCAAGCACCTATTGGATAGCCTCTGAATAGATTTGAAGAACTCATTTGACCCAAAAGATCCCTATTCTCACTTGATGGAATTCAGGAACCTTAGAGAGGAAGGCAAAATACTTCATCAACAATGACTGCTCTTTTGCCATTTTGGATTTTATGCACCCATGGGATCTTTCTTTAGATCCATCAGGTACTGAGAATCTAAGTCAAAGAATCACACTGGGCCAAGAGGCTGATTCACACACATCTCTTTCCAAATCAATTAAGGAAAGAGCCAAAGGTAAAGCATATTCATTTCCATTTGAAAAATCTTTCCTTCAGGATTCACAAAGGGTTGGCCTGAGACAAAGACCTTCCTGACTCTCAGGGCAACAGAACAATAGGTAAGCAAATGGCCCAAAGCAGGGATTCTCCACTGAGACTTTACTGGTCACACTGATATCTGAGTTTTCTGAGATGCTCGCCATTCCATTCAGCTATCCAGTACATGGCCATGTCACAGAGCTTGGAGGTAATACATATCTTGGACACAAAACCATGAGCCTATTCTGCAGATTGGCCATAATTCAGGAAGAAAACAGCAACTTAGGAAGGTAGCAGGTATCGCCCATCAATAAGGCAAGCCGCATTCAATTCATAAATTGTGCTGGATGAATGCTGGGAAGCTTTCTATGAGACAGGACACATCCATTGATGCATTCTCTTTTCTAATGTCTACAAGCACGGACACAGTGGGATACACAGAAATAGAAACACTTGCATTGTCAAACGACTTACTAGAAACAGTTCACTCCAAACCAAACAAACCGCCTTTTCTAACTATTCTCAGAACATGAGACAAAACCACAAACCCACACCCGCAATGGCACCTCCTTCCCAAAATAGGTCTGTGACTCTCCGGAGTGTGCTCTGACTGATGGGCCATACTATGATCCTCCGAAATGGCCTGACCTGTCTCAGATCTGGTCTTCTTGGCCAACAATGTGAAGTTGTAGAAGCCAGGAGTGAGCCACTATCTGCTTTCTCAGGAAGAGCCCCTCTTCCGAGCTTTCCTGGCATTTGGCCATCCTCACATCAGTAGGTATCAAGAAAGACTGACTCTGTCCTTTGTAAATCCAAAAAAGTGAGACCACTGGGACTAGAACTGAGACTGGCTCTGGGTGCCTGGCTTTCTGTATCCCAAGTTCAGAGAGTTCCATCACCATGGAAGTGAGATGAGATCACATCCTTCAGGAACTGAATGAGATCACTGCCTTGGCAACCACTTTGTCATAACAATTGCTTCCAACGGTCCCATGAGATGAGGGCTGCCCCTACTTCCTGTGACACTTTCACAAGTTAGAATGGTATATCACCCGTAGGCAAAATGGAACAGCTCTCCAGACAGGCCGAGTTTGGTCCATCTTCTCTACATTAAGAAGAGATAGGCTCATTCTGACTCAACCCTTAATCCTGACCAGGTTGTTTGCCATGGAAGATGATTTTTGCTCTCTCAGGTCTTACATAGCTGCCTACATCTTCTCCAGAGATCATTTCTGCATGGAGCTTTGAGGTTCTCAACAGATGGAAGATCCACTGCATTCCTGTATTGTAAGACCAACACTGCCCCTGCTCTTCTCTAAACATAGATGTGAATTGGAGTCATGAGAAAACCCACGAACCTATGGGATAGCCTCTGCAGAACTTTAAAGAATTCACTTGACCCAAATGATCCCTATTCTCACTTAATGGAGGTCAGGAACCTTACAGAGGAAGGCGAGAGACTCTATCCACCATGACAGTTCTTTTGTCCATTTTGGTTTTGGATGCACACATGGGATTTTTCTTTAGACCCATCATGTGCTGTGAATCTAAGCCACAGCCTCACATAGGGCCAAGTGGCTGATTCAGACACATCCATTTCCAAAGCAATTAACCGAAGAGGCACAGGTAATGACCATTCAATTCCATTTGAAAACTATTTTCTTCAGGCTTCACAAAGTGTGGCCTGAGGCAAAGACCTTCCTGACATTCAGGGCAACAGAATAGGTAAGCAAAAGGCCCAAAGCAGGGTTTCTCCACTGAGACTTTCTTGGGCATACTGATATCTGAGTTTTCTGAGATACTCACCATTCCCATCAGCTATCCAGTACATGGCCATGTCACAGAGATTGAGGTGGTACATATCTTGGACACAAAATCATGAGCATATTCTGGAGAGTGTCCAGAATTCAGGAAGAAAACAGGAATTTAGAAAGATAGCAGGAGTTGCCCATCCATACGGCAAGCTGCAGTCCATTCATAAATTGCACAGGATGAATGCTTTGAAGCTTTCTCGTAGACAGGACACATCCATTGATGCATTCTCTTTTCTACTGTCTACAATCACGGACACAGTATGATATATAGACACAGAAACACTCACGTTGTCAAAGGACTTACTAGAAACAGTCCACTCCAAAACAAACAAACCAGCTTTCCTAACTATTCTCAGAACATGAGACAAAACCACAAACTCACACTCACACCCAAAAAGGCACCTCTTTCCCCCAAGTAGGTCTGTGTCTATCCGGAGTGTCCTCTGACTTGTGGGCCATACTATGTTCCCCAAAAATGGTGTGTCCTGTCTCCGATCTGGTCTCTTTAGCAAACTCTGTGAAGTTGTCAGGAGCCCGTGGTGAGAAACTACCTGCTTTCTCTGGAAAGGCCAGTCTTCATAGTTTCCAGGCATTTGGCTGTCCTCACATCAGTAGGTACCAAGAAAGAGTGACTCTGTCTTGTTAAATCCAAACAAGTGAGCCCACTGGGACATGGAGTGGGTTTGACTCTGTGTGCCTGGTTTCCTGGATCCCAAGATCACAGACTTTCATCACCAATAATGTAAGGTGAGGTCACTTCCTTCAAGAACTGAATGAAGTCACTGCCTTGGAAACCACTTTGTTTTAACAGTTGCTTCCAAGGTTCCCAAAAGATGGAGTCTGCCTCTACTTGCTGTGACTCATTCATAAGTTAGAATGGTATATCAACCATAGGCACCGGGGAACAGTTCTCCACACAGCCATGGTTTGGTCCATCTTCTCTACATTAGGAAGAGAGAGGCTAATTCAGACACATCCCTTCAACCTGACCAGGTTGTTTGCCATGGAAGATGACTTTTGCTCTCTCAGATCCTTCATACCTGCCTACACCTACTCAAGGGATTATTTCTGCAGGGACTTTTGAGGTTCTCAGCTGGTGGATGATACCCTACCTTCCTGGATTTTAAGACCAACTCTGTCCCTGCTCTTCTGTAAAGTGAGATTGAGGGAACAGTGTATGGTTAGTGTTAATAGCATGTTCGATTTGGGTTAGGAGTCATTCTGCTGGATGAATTATGGTATTGGGAACCTGTGATATTTATAAGAATATAAATGTGAAATATATGTATGAGATCAGAGATCTAGGAAAGATTTGAAGCCCAGAAAGGCATTGGGCCCTTGATTGGTATACTTAGATTGAATTATGTTCTGCACCGAGGTCTCAGATAAATCGATATACAATGGCATAGGACCCTATACCTCGGATGATTGAAAGTAGAAGAGAACATCCAGTCAAAAAGGGATAGTCTGTAGGATTAGGAAGATAGTCAGTAGGTTTAGGAAGAAGAGTGAGTCTCGGAGTTGGACCAAAAGTTCTTTAGCAATTGGTTTTCAGTTAGAGGGTGAATGTAAATATCAGCACATGTGAAGAGACAGTCACAATGATGAACTGGGAAAAATATGTAGGAAAGCAGATATCAATAGGGGCATTAGGAAATCAGGAAAAGTATAAAGTGAGTGATAGGATTAGATATTTTCAACAGGCTTGAGGTTAAATATATAATCTTAGGAAGAAACAAATATGTAGAAACCAATAGGATTGACATTTGAGAGCAGTAGGCACCCTGGACATAGATGCTTTTAGTAATCCATGGTCACTTTCCATTTAGGCTTTGGTACAATCATATGTGTGACCTTTGCATTTTGTGTCCAGAATACTACTGTGGTAAAATGTATATGTAGATCAGGTGACATAAGTATTTCTTCCACCATAAAGGGGAGTAATATTCTGGAAACTTATAAATTAGTACTGGGGATACAAATAGGTATACCTTGTGTTGATGATTATTGAGATGATGCATGAATAGACCATATTGTGAATAAAGTATGTAACTGGATCCAACATTAAATAATGGATTGAGTTTGCATCTGAAAATATATTGGAAATCTTATATTGATATATATACCATCATTCCAACGAGTTATATATGCAATGGTATTATTAGGGTTACGGTATATCGTGAAGAGTGAGTTTTGCTTCAAAAATGATTATGGAATCGAAAATAATGTGTTTAGAAAGAAGTCTAGTGAAAAGACCAGTAAAGAAACATGGAGGAATACATGTGTTCTGAAGTAGTAAGTAATTGAAAGTGAACCAAATGCCAAAAAAATTTGTGAAGTTGTGGATGAAAAAATACATCCTATGATGTCCATAAACTGAAGAAATAGTAATGTATCAGTGTTGAGTAAAAATGAACTTCAAATTACACATCATGTCCCATAGCAATCTACTTGCATTGATGTTAAACTGGGTCAGTTACTGTAGAAATATTAGGATTTTTAAGCACCATCCACTGAACTTAGTTTTCAGTAGTAGGAAACCAAAATATATTTCAGGTGTATGAATATTACTGAGAATAATCTTGTGAAAATTTGAATTTAATGAACATAAATGAATATGAATGAATTTAGGGAGTGTATAATAAGACACATATTTTTCATATTTTTTTAAAATCCATAGAATATACACACACACACACGCACACACACACACACACATGCACACACACACACATTAATATTTAGCAATATATATGCCAATCGATATTCATCATGAAATATAATTCATTCACAAATCCAAAAATATTCATTTTACTGAACATGGATTTATGTATAGTGTTTTTCACTAGGAAGCTCACCAATAGGTGGAAATTTCAGTTCCATCATTATTTAGGGAGAGTCATCTCTTCTCACAATTTTTATATTCCAAAGTCAGTGATCTTACAAGAATGTACGTGTGATACCAGGTAGGATATTGTATATGCATAAAAAAATTACATGTTCTGAATAGGATACAGAGAAAGGGAGACAGGAATTTACATATGTGATAACTTTAAAAAATCATGGAGAAATATTAAAATAAAAAGTTTACTAAATTTAATACACATACTCTTGATAAAGAGGAAGACAAATACAAATATACACCATGCTTCCTATAAAAGGACTGTACTTCTATTCAGTTAGGTTTTTTTTTCTCCATGATATTAGGATTAGTAGTCAGAGTCTAGTAGGGTATGGGTTAGTGTCAGGGATTCAGTATTTCAAATGGAAAATAGGAAAATGGATCTAATGTGTATGCAAACATGTGATACACAAAAATCTTCCCTATCTTATCCAGAACAATACCTTGACATAACCATCGCTAAAAGTAAGACACAATTAGAGGAGAGGAGTTAGAAAACCTGTGAATACATATGTGGAATGAAAAATGCTCAGGAGTTCACAACACTGGAGGTGGTAAAACAGTTTACAAAAGTATGGGAGAGGGTAAACACTCCAGAAACATGGAGCTGTGCTGACCTAAAGACTTATTGAGAAACTTCCTCTGAGCTTAGGCACAAGAAATATATGTATGGCAATATGTAAATCAATGGTTCTGCAACTGATGTGATTCTGCAATCTGTATATGGAGTAAAAATGGGAGCTCATATCCCACTTGAATCAAAGTGTGAAATTTGATATATCAAGAAGTATGTACTGTTTTGAACAACCTACAATAAAAATTAATTAAAAAAAGAAAAAGTAATATATGTAATTGTCAGGAGATTTAGCTTCGTTTGTAGTGACACCAAAACTCTGGGTCTGCATCTATGTGACCTGGAGGACATGGTTCTTTATTTTGTAATGAACATGAGGCAGCAGGTCTGAAATCTCCCTTTGTAGGTAAACTGTTGCTACTGGGAGCTAAGTGTCTTCCCGTGTGGTCTGTGAAGCCATTTGGTCATCCTCCACTTTTCAGGGTGTTTCTTACTTCTGCACTGGTAATTTGGTATTTGCTTCATGAAATACAATATGTTCAACTGGGACACAATGCTGGAGGAAGTTCTGTCATGTGTGGTTGGTCAGGGTCGGAAAGAGAATGTACGAACCAGGCTTCTATCCCACATAGCTTTCCCCTTGACTATAGCAACCTGATTCTGAACATTGCCCTGAAACCTCTACATATAACAAGATGCCTTTACATATAAAGGTCTGCTGCCTGCACCATGTCAGTCGCAAGATTTGGAAGCCAATGGAAGATCCAGGTGGTCCTACCAAAAATATTTATTTACACAGCTATAGTCCACTGCTCTACTCCCACTACCCAGCAGGCTCCAACTTACTGGCATCTCTGTTCTACACCATTTTCACGAAACTCAGTCAATCAAGGCACTGTTTGTTATACTCATGATCAGCAACAGGATATCTTAAGGTTATCCAGTGCCACCTGGTCAT
This sequence comes from Callospermophilus lateralis, assembly GCF_048772815.1. Classification (NCBI taxonomy): domain Eukaryota; kingdom Metazoa; phylum Chordata; class Mammalia; order Rodentia; family Sciuridae; genus Callospermophilus; species Callospermophilus lateralis. Next base: position 77,596 of record NW_027514560.1, on the reverse strand, counting down.
GGGGATTTCAAATATTTCATGGTATTAATCTAGTCATTTTTCAAGGATGAATTTGGAGGCACTGTGGGTTTCATTTAATTCAGGAACCATTAAATGGTGAGGAAGCTCATTTCAATGAAAGCTCTGGAGAACACTCACTGGCAAGCCTTCCCAAAGAGTGGCCAAAAGGACACATGAATCCAGGCCCATTGAGGTATACAATGTGAGATTCATGTGTGTTTGGACTCTCAACTATGGCTACCAAGTCTTTAAGAATTAAATCATGTGATATCCTGGCTCAGAATCCCTGAGCTCTGTGGAAAGCCATCCTGGGCCTAGATCTCAGTTTCCAAAAGCGATTCTCATGCGTGGTCTCCTAAAATCCCAACACTATTCATGGCAATACTTCTCTGAGGTCAGTTCCAGAACTCAGTCTCTAAGGGGAATCACACCAGAGTTCAAGCCCTGGTGGACCCAGTCATCTCTTCCAACTACCACACAAATTACCACAATTAAAACAAGAACCCTCCCATATGGCCCTCATCTTCTTTCAAATAGACACTCATCATAATCTGGCTGGAGGTTTCCATGAGGGGTGCAGACCAAGACAGTGTCCCAAATAAGCTCCTTTGCCCCTCATTTGCCTAAAGTCAAGGTGGCCTGGACACCCATCCTGTGAACCAAAAGTGATCAAATAGGCCTGCCGTTAATACCGCTCCAATTTGAGGACTACTGTCTGTGGGGTTTAGATTCTTTATGTGAATTTTAGTCTTGAGAAAACCCAAGCACAATGGGCTAGCCTCTGCAGGTTTTGTAGAACTCTTTTGACCCAAAGGATCCCATTCTCACTTGATGGAAGTCAGGAACCTTACAGAGGAAGTCGAGAGACTTCATCCCAATAATTGCTCTTTTGGCGAATTTTCTTTGGATGCACACATGGTAACTTTCTTTAGATCCATCAGGTGCTGAGAATCTAAGCCACAGCCACACACAGGGCCAAGGGCCTGATTCAGACACATCCCTTTCCAAAGCAATTAAGGAAAGTGCCACAGGTATGCCCATTCATTTCCATTTGAAAATTGTTTTCTTCAGGCTTCACAAAGGGGTGGCCTGAGGCAAAGACCTTCAGGACATTCAGGGCAACAGAACAATAGGTAAGCAAAAGGCCCAAAGCAGTCCACTTCAAATGAAACAAACAGACTGTCCTACCTATTCTCAGAAAATGAGACAAAACCACAAACCCACAACCACACCCACAAAGGCACCTCCTTCCCCTAAGTAGGTCTGTGACTATCCAGAGTGTCCTCTGACTTGTGGACCATAATATGTTCCCCCAAAATGGCCTTTCCTGTCTCAGATCTTATTTCCTTGGCCAACTCTGTGAACTTCTTAGGAGCCAACCGTGAGCTACTACCTGCTTTCTCATGAAAAGCCCTGCATCCGAGCTTTCCTGGCATTTGGCCTTCCTCACATCTGTAGGTACCAAAAAATACTGACCCTGTCCTTGGTAAATCCAAACAAGTGAGACCACTGGGACTGGGACTGGGACTGGCTCTGTGTGACTGGCTTCCTGGATCCCACGTTCAGAGAGTTCCATCACCAAGAAAGTGAGGTGAGGTCACTTCCTTCCTGAACTGAATGAGGGCACTGTCTTGGCAGCCACTTTGTCCTAACTGTTGCTTCCAATGGTCCCAAGAGATTGAGGCTGCCCCTACTTCCTGTGACATTTTCACAAGTTAGAATGGTATATCAACCAAAGGCACCCAGGAATAGATCTCCACAAAGGCCTGGTTTGGTCCATGATCTCTACATTAAAAAAAAATCTGATTCAGACACAACCTTTTATCCTGACCGGGTTGTTTGCAATGGAAGATGACTTTTGGTCTCTCAGGTCCTTTATTGCTTCCTACATCTTCTCCAGGGATCATTTCTGCATGGACCTTTGAGGTTCTCAGCAGGTGGAAGTTTTTCTACATTTCTGTATTGTAATATCAACTCCTTCCCTGCTCTTCTGTAAAGTTAGATTGAGGGAACAGTGTCCGGTTATGGTTAAAAACATGCTCGATTTGGGTTAGAAATCATTTTGCTGGATGAATGATCGTATTGGGAACTTGCTATGTGTAGAAGAATATATAGGTGAAATATATGTATGAAAAAAGAAATTTAAGTCTGATTTGAAGCCCAGAAGGGCATTGGGCCCTTGATAGGGATACGTGGTGTTGAATTACATTCTGCAGAGTTGTCTCAGATAAATCGATATACAATGGCATAGCACCTTGTACTTTGCATGAATTAATGTAGAAGGAACATCAAGTCAAAAAGGCATAGTCGGTAGTGAAAGGTTAATAAAATTAATAAAATAGGTACTTGTCACTTCCTGTTTTTCTGTATGCTTAACAAAACACTTTTGAAATCTTGAGAAATGTTTGCTAATCTTGTTCTAGAATGTACTGTTCCCAACAGCCGAACTGCAGAATGTACTCCCTCACTCGGTGTCATGCAAACCGCCCACTCGCCCTTACCCATCACTAAACTTCCCTCTCTTCCCTCTCCAAGGAAAGTATATAAGCTCTGCTTAAGCTGTTCTCAGAGGTCTCTGCTCTATTTAATTTAGCTCTGAGCTCCAGCATGCTGGACCACAAATAAACCCTTTGCTGTTGCATGAGACAGTCTCTTGGTAGTATCTTCCTCTGACACTCGCCTGACCTTTACATATTGAGGTTCCACTGAGTTCCAGCAGTGGCGGACGAGAGACCCCAACGGGCTCCTCTCGGAGCAAGTAAGGCGCCTCTTTCTGGTTTCAGGTTTCTTGTTAGGGCTTGGCAAAATTGCTGGCGATGAAGAGCCTGGGCTCTCTCCGACGGTGGCTGAGAGACATGTCACAGAGACAAAGGGCACCTCTCTGGAGGACCCCGCAGAGAACTCGGGAAATCCAGGAACAATAGTCTTCTCGACTCAGTGATATTTTCTTTTAGATTCGTTATTGCCATACCATTGGGTTTTGCCGGCTACTCATTCCTGGTCTCAGTGTTGGACGTTCATTGCCTGTCTTTATGGTCTTGTCTTATCTGTGTCGTGTGTCCTTGCTTTTACTGTTTGTGGAACTTTCATTATGGAACAGAGCACGTCAATGCCTCTGTCCCTGACCCTTGATCACTGGACCAAAGTCCGCTTAAGGGCTCAGAATCTTTTTTTTTTTTAGTAAAAAGCTGGACCTGGCAGAATCTCTGTGCCTCAGAATGGCCCATCTTTGGAGTCGTATGGCCCCTAGAAGGATCTTTCTACTTCCCACTAATTTAAAGTCAGAGGTATTGTCTTTCAGCCAGCGCCACATAGCCATCCGGATCAACAGCCATATATCTTAACTTGGCAGGACCTCTGCAAATCTCCTCCTCCATGGGTGAAGCCTTTCCTTGCCCCTACCTCTGCTTCTACTCCTTCCCCCATGATCTCTCAAACCCTCTCAACCTCCTCCTCCTCCACCCTCTGTTCTCCCTGAGTCACAGATTTGACTCTACTGGACTCTTCTCCCCCTCCTTATCCCCTGCCCTCGTCCCCTAACACACAACACACTCTAAGTGATTCCGCTGCTGCTGACTAAGCCTCTCTACCATTGGAGGAAGCTAAGCCAGTAATAGGACCTGACAATTGACCGATGTTCATGACCCAGGTAAGTCAGGGGTTAGCCAGGAACCTGGGGATTAATTGGAAGTTAAATTGTGCTTGTAGACCACAGAGTTCAAGACAAGTAGAAAGAATGAATAGAACCATTAAAGAGACCTTAACGAAATTAAGCTTAGAGACCAGCATAAGATTGGACTATGCTCCTGCCTTATGCAATGTTTCATGCAAGAAAAAAATCCCTTTGTTTCTTTGAGTAACCTTACCACATGTGAAATTCTTTATGGTCGCCCTCCTCCAGTAGGGCACCTAAGCCCAACTGTAAGACCTAAAGATCCTTTCCACACCCCCTTGCTTGACAGACTTAAAGATCTTGAAAGAACTCAGTAATACCTGTGAAAACAGCTGGCCACTGCCTACCCAACTGGGAACCAGGGGATTCCACATCCATATCAAGTAAGAGATTTCATCTATGTAAGATGATATCAGGTGTCATCCCTGGTACCCCGCTGAAAAGGACCATACCAGGTGCTATTATAACACCTACAGTGGTAAACGTAAACAGAATCACTTCCTGGATCCATACCTCTCATCTCAAGCCTGCTGCCTATACAGAATCTTTCTGGAAACTGAAAAAGACTGGTAACAGTTTCAAATTGTGTATTGGCAATGTGAATAAGGTTATATACTCTCCCCTTGGCTACAAGTAGTCCTAACCCTCATCAGCCCATTAAGCAGTGATGGCTGATCACAAATCCTACTGGAAAAGAAGTATGGTCTATCTCGCATACAGCCCCCTTAGGGACCTGGTGGCCATCTCTCCACCCAGACATTTGTTAGCTGGCTATAGGTATTTCTTATTGTGATATCCCTGATGAAGAGGATCCCACTAAAATACCATTAAATCCCTTCTGTACCATAGATAATGGAAACAAACATTATGGATGTAGGGACACGCGAGCCAGATGCAGGTTGGCTAGTCTAGATTACTAAGTTTGCCTGGCAGACTATCAAAGCCACAAAGAGTAATGGCTGTGTGGGGGAAAAGCCGACTTTTTCTGTATGTCATGGGAATGTGTGCATACAGGGGCTGCCTGATGGAACCCCAATTCTTCCTCAAATTCAGTACACAGCATTGGCCACATTACCAATTAGACAACCAAAAACTATGGCACCCAGAGGGGTCTCTAGATCCTCAAATTTTGCGTGACATTTTTAACTTCTGCAAGTGCTCAAAAGAGTGAAAGGAAATTCCCCTATGTGGAAGCCTTTTCCCTCCCTCACTGACATCCTGAACTATGCTTCTCCAATAGATCATTATCCTCAGCCTTCTGCTCCAGACCCTCTGATGTCACTCCCATCTCAGCAACTTGATTTCTCCCCTCCAATAACTAGATCAGAAACCCAAAGCTCCACCAGTTCTCTGACCATCGCCCCCTTGCTGAGGTAGCAGGTACATAGGTACCGCTCCACCGACTCATTCCTCTCATCTCCTGTCAGTGCCCTCACCGGGTCCCACCAGGTCCTCTTACCAGCTAACCCAATGCTCAAACGAGCTGAGGAGAGCCCTGAGACCCTTATCCAAGATGTAATATAATTGGCCTTTAAAGTTGCTTTGTCATCACTGAAAACAGGTTACTAAAATTTAAAGTCCCTCACAGGATTTTGGGATCCTCACTCCCGTCTTTCACTCTGCTCTACCTGATCTACTGCTCAAGTTTGCTGCTAGGAAATTCCCAATACCCTTTCGCATTATTCTTTTACATCTCTCTTTTCCCTCATTCTCAGATCCTCGGAGGTGCTCTCAGCCCCAACTTCCCCGTCTTTCCCCCTCTGTACCAGGCCCACAGAAAAGTCTTAAATGACCTTCTTCAGAAGTCTTCACCATGGCTGAGTTTTGAACTTTCATCCAAACAGTCCCAATAAAGACTTTAATGTAGATAAACATTCTCTTTTGTATTGCCGTGTTCTACTTGGCCACTGGCTAAAAATCTCAGTACTTCTAAGCTAGACAACCCCTAACTAGTTTTTCACAAAATATGTGAACAAGTCCTCTGGCCTTCAGCTGGGGCTTCACAGAGATGGCTACATTTCTAAGATAAAGAAATTACCAACCGGGCTCCATGGTAACAGCTGGCAGGGGGAAAATAAGAAAGGGAAGAAAAAGCTCTCCTCCTCCCAGGTGTCCTTGAAAAGTTAACTTGCCCAGAACAGAAGGAAAAAGAGAAACAAATACTGCATTTTTAAACTTCTGAAGACTGTGAACTTCTGAGCCCCATCCCTTATATGTTGGGTACAAATTTCTGAAACTACCTAAACTTGAGTTTCAGGGGATTAATTGATTACAATGGAAGCAATGTCCTCTGAATCCGGTTGCAACCAAATAGGACTGTTTCCCTCTCTTGAGTGCTATCTTAGGTGCCTTGCTTTGTCAGTGCCTACAACAGCATAATTCTATATACTTAAACATCATTTATGTTTTCATGAAATGATCAAGATATGTGATAAATTGTGTAATGGTGCAGATGTTTCCCAGAGTGCTCTATCATGACGTAGGTTCATTTGAGGATCAAATAGGGGGGGCATACAACCGGTTCCACTGGGAACATATATCCCTCACTTTAGCCATCCTATTAGGAATAGGAGTTGCTGCACGGGTGGGCAGAGGAACCAGTGGCATTGTCCATGGGACACAAAAGATGACCCAATTAGAAGCAGCAATAGAGCAAAAGTAAGATATTAGAAACCTCCTTCAGGGCTTTGCATGAAACTTTAACCTCTCTCTCTGAAGTTGTTTTACAGAACAATTGAGGGTTGGACCTCCTCTTCATTAGAGAAGGGGGCCTTTGTGCTGCATTGAGGGAAGAATGTTGTTTTTATGCTGACTATACTGGAGTTGTAATAAAATCTATGAGTAAATTTTAAAGACACCTTGAAGAGCATCAACAAGTGAGAGAGGCCCAAAAAGGGTGGCTTGAGTCTTGGTTCACACAGTCCCACTGGTTAACTACGTTTTTATCAACCCTGGCCGGTCCAATAATAATCCTCATATTATTGCTAACTATAAAACCCTGTTTGTTCAACCGTGTAATGTCTTTTCTCCAGGCTCAAATTGGACGAGTTAAACTTATGGTAATACCCCACTAGCAGACATTGAATGTGACACCCTCCAATGATCATTTTCATGATTAAAATTAGCCAGAAGAAGAAGTGGGGAATGAAATATTAATAAAATAGGTTCTTGTCACATCTTGTTTTTCTGTATGCTTAACAGAACACTGTTGAAATCTTGAGAAATGTTTGCAAATCTTGTTCCCAGAATGTTCTATCCCCAGCTGCCAAATTGCAGAATGTACTCCCTCTCCCAGTTGCATGCAAACCGCCCACTCGCCCTGACCCATCAATACAATTCCCTCCCTTCCCTCTCCAGGGAAAGTATATAAGCTCTACTTCAGCTATTCTCAGGGCTATCTGCTCTATTCAGGTGAGCTGTGAACCCCAGCATGCTGGACACCCAATAAACCCTTTGATGTTGCATGAGATAGTCTGTTGGTAGTCTCCTCCACTGAAGCTCGCACCACATTTACTTGGATGATTAAATGTAGAAGAGAACATCCAGTCAAAAAGGGATAGTCTGTAGCATTAGGAAGATAGTCAATAAGTTTAGGAAGAAGGGTGAGTATAAGATTTGGAACAAAAGTTTCTTAACAATAGGATTTCGATTAGAGAGTGAATGTAAATGTCAGCACAAGTGAAGAGTCAGTCACAATGATGAACTGGGGAAAATATGTAGGAAAGCATATATCAATATAGACATTACAAAATCAGGCAGAGTATAAAGTGAGTGATAGGATTAGACATTTTGAACAGGGTTGAGTTTAAATATATAATCTTAGGAAGAAACAAATATGTAGTCACAAATAGGATTGACATTTGAGAGCATTGGGCAAATTTCAGGTGTATGAATATTTCTGAGAATAATCTTGTGAATAGTTGATTATAAATCCACATACATGAACATGAATGAATTTAGGGAGTGAATATAAGACACATATATTTCATATTTTGAAAAATCTGGAGAGTGTATATATATATATATATATATATATATATATATATATATATACACATATATATACATATACATAAAACACACACACAGACAAAAAAGTAGCAATATATATGTCAATCAAAATTCATTATAAAATATATACAATCCACAGATCTAAAAATATTCATTTTACTGAACATGGATTTATGTATAATGCTGTTCAACTAGCAAGCTCACCCATAGGTTGAATATTCAGTTCCAACAGGGTTTAGTAGGAGTGATCTTTTCTAACAATTTGTATCTGCCACGTCAGCCACCTCACAAGAATGTACGTGTGGTACCAGATAGGAATCTATATGTGCATATAAGAATACAGAGAAAGGGAGACAGGAATTCACATATTTGTTAACCTTAAAAATACTAGGACAACTATTTCAACAAACAATTGACTAGATTTATAACTCCAACTCTGTATCATGCAAAAGGCAAGTCCATCTATACACCATGCCTACTCTGAACTGCTTGTATTTCTATTCTTTATGGGTTATTTTTCTCCATCATATTAGGATTAGTAGTCAGAGTCTGGTAGGGTATGGGTTAGAGTCAGGTATTCAGTATTTTGAATTGAAAATAGGACACTGAATCCAATGTGTATGCAAATATATGCTACGGAAAAATCTTCCCACTCTCCTCCAGAACAATGCCTTGACATTACCTTCGACCCAAGTAAGACACAATTAGAGGAGAAGAGTTAGAAAATCTGTGAATACATATCTAGAATGGAAAATGCTCCAGATTTCACATCTTTGGAGGTGGTAGAGGAGTTTCCAAAAGTAAGAGACAGGGTAAACACTCCACAAACATGGAGCTCTGCTGGCCAAAAGACTTTTTGAGAATCTGCCTCTGAGGTTGGGCACTTGAAATATATGTTGTTGTCAGGAGCTTTAGCTTCATTTGTAGTGAAACCATCAAAGCTGGATCTGCATCTATGTGACCTGGAGGAAATGGTTACTTATTTTCAAATAAAAATGAGGCAGCAGTGATGAATTCTCTTTTTGTAGGTAAACTTTGGCCACTGAGGGCTAAGTGTCTCCCCGTGTGGACTGTGAAACCAATGGTCATCCTCCAATTTTCGTGGTGTTTCTTGCTGCTGCACTGGGAGTTTGTTATTTGCTTCATGAAATACAACGAGTTCAAATGGGACACAGTGCTGAAGGGAGTTCTGTCAGGTGTGGTTGGCAGGGTCTCCAGGAGAATGCACCAACCAGGGTTCTATCTCAAGTAGCTTGCCCCCTTGACAATAGCAACATGATACTGAACATTGCTCTGAAACCTCTCCATATAAAAATATGCCTTTACATATATGGGTGTGATGGTTGCACCATGTCAGTCACAGCCATTTGGAAGCCAATGAAAGATCCACATGGCCCCACCACAGATGTTTTATCACACATTTGCATAACACAGCTCTAGGCCCACTACTTACCAGGCCCCAACTTACTGGCATCTCTGTTCTACACCATTTTCATGAAACCCAGTCAATCAAGGCCCTGTCTGTTATACTCATGATCATCAACAGGACATCAAAGGTCCTCCAGTGCCAGCTGGTCATTGGAATTTCTAAAATTTCATGGTAATTATCTAGCATTTTTTCACAGATGCATTTGGAGGCAATGTTGGTTTCAATTCATTCAGGAACCATTACATGGTGAGGAAGCTAATTTCAGGGAAATCTCTGGAGCACTCTCACAGGCAAGTCTACCCAAAGAGTGGCCAAAAAGTCACATGAAGCCAGGCCCATTGAGGTCTACAAAGCGAGGTCCAAGTGTGTTTTGAATCTCAATTATGCCTGCCAAGTCTTTCAGAATAAAATCATGTAATATCCTGGCTGTGATTCCCAGTGTTCTGTGGAAAGCCACTCTGGGCCTTGATCCCAGGGTCCAATGGCAACTCTCATTCCTGGCCTCCTAAAATCCCCACACAATTCATGTCAATACTTCTCTGAGGTCAGTTCCAGAACTCAGTCTCTAAGGGGAATCACAGCAGAATTCATGCCCAGGTGGACCCAGTCATTTCTTCCAACTGCCACACAAATGACCACAATTATAACCAAAACACTCCTACATGGCCCTCATCTTCTACCATAAAGATACTCATCATAACATCTGGATGGAGGTTTTCATGAGAGGCACATCCCAAGACAGTGTCCAAAATAAGCTCCCTTGCCCCTCATTTGCCGAATGACAGGGTGGCTTGGACACCCTTCCTGTGAACCAGGAGTGATCAAAAAGGCCTGCCCTTAATACTGCTTCGCTTCTCCAATTTGAGGCTCTCTGACTGTGGGGTCTAGATTCTTTTTGTGAATTGGAGTCATGAGAAAAGCCAAGCCCCTCTGCAGAGATTTGAAGAACTAATTTCACCCAAAGAATCCCTATTCTGACATGATGGATTTCAGAAACCTAACAAAGGAAGGCAATATAATTCATGCACATTGATTGAACGTTTCTCCATTTTGGTTTAGATACACATATGGGATCTTTCTTTACATCCATCAGGTGCTGAGAATCTAAGTCACAGCCTAAAACAGGGCAAAGGGCCTGAATCAGACACATCCTTTTCCAATGAAATTAAGAAAAGAGCCAGAGGTGATGCACATTCATTTCCATTTGAAAACTGTTTTCTTCAGGCTTAACAAAGGGGTTGCATGAGACATAGACCTTTCTGATATTCAGGGCAACAGAACAATAGGTAAGCAAAAGGCCCAAAGCAGGGTATCTCCACTGAGACTTTCCTGGTCACACTGATATCTGAGTTTTCTGAGATGCGGGCCATTCCATTCAGGTATCCAGTACATGGCCATGTCAAAGACCTTGGATTTGGTACGTATCTTAGACACATAACCATGAGCCTATTCTAGAGAGTGGCCAGAATTCAGGAAGAAAACAGGGACTTAGGAAGGTATTAGGTGTTGCCCGTGCATAAGGCAAGGAACACTCCATTCATAAATTGGGCAGGATGAATGCTGGGAAGCTTTATACTAGACATGACACATCCATTGCTGCATTCTCTTTTCTCATGTCTACTACCACAGGCACAGTGGGATACACAGACATGGAAACACTCACCTCGTCAAACGACTTACCAGAAACAGTTCACTCCAAAACAAACAAACCGCCATTCCTACCTATTTTCAGAACATGAGACAAACCACAAACCCACACCCACTCCCAAAAAGGCACCTCCTTCCCCAAGTAGGTGTGTGACTAACCAGAGTGTCCTCTGACTGGTGGCCATACTCTGTTCTTCCGAAATGGCCTGTCCTCTCTCAGATCTGTTTTCCTTGGCGAACTCTGTAAAGTTGTAAGGAAAAAATGGAGAGCTACTACCTGCTTTCTCAGGAAAGTTCCCTCTTCAGAGCTCTCCAGGCATTTGGTAATCCTCACTTCAGTAGGTACCAAGAATGACTGACTATATCCTTGCTAAATCCAAACAAGTGAGCCCACTGAAACTGGAACTGAAACTGCCTCTGGGTGCCTGGCTCCTTGGATACAAAGTTCAGAGAGTTCCATCACCAAGGAAATGAGGTATGTCACATTCTTTGGAACTGAATGAGGTCACTGCCTTGGCAAATGTGTATCTTATGATGTGCAAAAACTGAAGAAACAATAATGTACCAGTGTCGAATACAAATGAATGACAAATTACATATCATGTCCCATAGGATTCTACTTGCATTGATGTTAGACTGCGTCAGTTACTGTAGAATAATTAGGATTTGTATGCACCATTCACTGAAGTTAGTTTTCAATACTAGGAAACAAATATGAATTTCAGGTGGATGAATATTTCTGATTATAATCTTGTGAATAGTGGATTATAAATCCACATACATGAACATGAATGAATTTAGAGTGTGTATATTAGACACATATATTTCATATTTTGAAAAATTTGGATAGTATATCTATATCTATATCTACATCTATATATACACACACACACACACACACACACACACACACACAACACTCACAGACATTAAAAAGTACCAATATAAATGCCAATCGAAATTCATCAGTAAATATATAGCATCCACAAATGCAAAAATATTTATTTTACTGAACATGAGTTAATGTATAATGTTGTTCTACTAGGACACTCTCCTATAGGTTGAATTTTCATTTCCAACAGCATTAAGGAGGAGTGAACACTTCTCACAATTTCTATCTGCCAAGACAGCCACCTCACAAAAATGTACGTGTGATACCTGGTAGGATTCTATATATGCATATAAATATACATGTGTGAATAGGCTACAGAAAAGGGAAACAAGAATTCACATATTTGTTAAGTTTAAAAACACATGGAGAATATTTCAATTAAAATTTGACTAGATTTATAACTCCTACCTTATATAATGCATATGTCAAGTCCAACTATACAACATGTCTCCACTGAAGTGCTTGTATTTCCATTGTGTTGGGTTAATTTTCTCCATTATATTAGGATGAATAGTCTGAGACTACTAGGTATGGGTTAGTGTCAGGGATTCAGTATTTCGAATGGAAAATTGGAAAATGAATCCAATGTGTATTTAAATATATGCTGCACAAATATCCTCCCGCTCTCATCCAGAACAATGCCTTGACATTACCTTCACCCCAAGTAAGACACAATTAGAGGAGAAGAGTTACAAAATCAGTGAATACATATCTGGAATGGAAAATGCTCAGGAGTTCACAACCTTGGAGGTGGTAGAGGAGTTTCCAAAACTAAGGGACAGGGTAAAAACTCCACAAACATGGAGCTTTGCTGGCCTAAAAACTTTTTGAGAAACTGCCTCTGAGCTTCCACACTTGAAATATATGTTGTTTTCAGGAGATTTGGCTTCCTCTGTAGTGAGACCATCAAAGCTGGGTCTGCATCTATGTGACCTGGAGGACATGGTTTCTTATTTTCCAATGAACAAGATGAAGCAGTGCTGAATCCTCTCTTTGTAGGTAAACTGAGGCCACTGGGGACAAAGTGTCTCCCCGTGTGGACTGTGATGCCATTTGGTCCTCCTCCAATTTGTGGTGTTTTTGCTGCTGCACTGTGAGTTTGGTAGTTGTTTCATGAAATACTAGGAGCTAAACTGGGACACAGTGTTGGAGGGAGTTCTGTCACGTTTGGTGGGTCAGGGTCTGCAAGAGAATGCACCAACTAGGCTCCTATCTCTCACAGCTTGCCCCATTGCCCCCTTGTCCATATCAACCTGATTCTTAATTTTCCTCTGAAAACTCTCCATATAACAAGATGCCTTTACATATAAGGGTCTGCTGGCTGCACCATGTAAGTTACAAGCCATTTGGAATCCAATGGTAGATCCACATGGCCCTACCACGGATGTTTTATCAAACACCTCCCCACCACTGCTCTAGACCCACTACTCAGCAGGCTCCAACTTACTGGCATCTCTGTTCTACACCATTTTCATGAAACTCAGTAAATCAAGGCACTGTCTGGTATACTCATGATGATCAACAGGACATCCAATATTTCTCCAGTGCCACCTGGTCATAGGAATTTCAAAAATTTCATGGTATTTATCTAGCCATTTTTCAAGCATGAAGTTGGAGGCACTGTGGGTTTCAGTTCATTCAGCAAACATTAAATGGTGAGGAAGCTCATTTCAATGAAATCTCTGGAGAACTCTCACAGGCACGGCTTCCCAAAGAGTGGACAAAAGGTCACATTAGGCCAGGTCCATTGAGGTCTACAATGTGAGGTCCATGTGTGTTTTGACTCTCAACTATGGCTTCCATTTCTTTTAGAATAAAATCATGTGATATCCTTCTGAGATTCCCAGGCCTCTGTGGAAATCCACCCGGGGCCTAGGTCTCAGTTTCCAAGAGCGACTTTCATGCGTGGCCTCTTAAAATCCCAACAAAATTCATGGCAATGCTTCTCTGAGTTCAGTTCCAAAACCCAGTCTCTAAGGGGAATCACACCAGAGTTCAAGCCCACGTGGACCCAGTCATTTTTTCCAATGCAACACAAATGACCAAAATTAAAACCAAAACACTCCCACATGGCCTTCATCTTATTCCATATAGTCAATCATCTTAACCTCTGGCTGGAGGTTTCCATGAGGGGCGCAGCCCAAGACAGTGTCCAAAATCAGCTCGTTTGCCACTCATTTGTCTAAAGTCAGGGTAGCCTGGACACCGTTTCTGTGAACCAGGAGTGAACAAAGAAGCCTGCCGTTAATACTTCTGTGTTTCTCCAATTTGAGGCCTACTGATTTTAGGTATCGATTCTTTAGGTGATTTAGAGTCATGCGAAAACACAAGCACCTCTGCAGGGCTTTGAAGAACTCATTTGACCCAAAGAATCCCTATTGTCATTTGATGGAGTGCAGGAACCTAACAGAGGAAGGCAAGAGACTTCATCCACAATGAATGAAATTTTTTGCCATTTTGGTTTTGGAAGCTCACATGGGATCATTCTTAAGATCCATCAGGTGCTGAGAATCTAAGTCACAGCCACACACAGGTCCAAGATGCTGATAAAGACACATCCCTTTCCAAAGAAATTAAGCAAAGAGCCACAGGTGAGGCCCATTCATTTCCATTTGAAAACTGTTTTTTTCAGGCTTCACAAAGGCATGGCCTGAGGCAAAGACCTTCCTGACATTCAGTGCAACACCACAATAAGTAAGCAAAAGGCCCAAAGCAGGGTTTATGCACTGAGACTTTCCTGGTCACACTGATATCTGAGTTTTCTGAGATGCTCGCCATTCTCTTCAGCTATCCAGTACATGGCCATGTCACAGAGCTTGGAGGTGGTACATATTTTGGACACAAATCCATGAGCCTATTCTGGAGAGTGGCCAGAATTCAGGAAGAAAACAACAACTTAGAAAGATAGCAGGTATTGCACATCGATAAGACAAGCTGCAGTCCATTCACATATTGGGCAGGATGAATTATGGGAAGATTTATACTAGACAGGACACAACCATTAATGCATTCTCTTTTCTAATGTCTACAACAACGGACACAGTGGGATACACAGAAACACTCGCCGTGTCAAATGACTTACTAGAAACTGTCCACTCCAAACCAAACAAACCACCTTTCCTATCTATTCTCAGAACATGAGACAAAACAACAAACCCACACCCACTCCCACAAAGGCACCTCCTTCCCCATGTACGTCTGTGACTATCCGGAGTGTCCTCTGACTGGTGGGCCATACTATGTTCCCCCGAAATGGCCTGTCTTCTCTCAGATCTTGTTTCCTTGACCAACTCTGTGAAGATGTCAGGAAAAAGTGGTTAGCCACTACCTGTTTTCTCAGGAAAGGTCCATCTTCAGAGCTCTCCTGGCATTTGGCCATCCTCACATCATTAGGTACCAAGAAAACTGACTCTGTCCTTGGTAAATCCAAACAAGTGAGCCCACTGGGACTGGGTCTGGGACTGCCTCTGGGTGCCTGGCTTCTTGGATACCAAGTTCAGAGAGTTCCATCACCAAGGAAATGAGGTATGTCACATTCTTTGGAACTGAATGAGGTCACTGCCTTGGCAACCACTTTGTCCGAAGAGTTGCTTCCAAGGGTAACATAAGATGGAGGTTGCCCCTACTTCCTGTGAAACTTTCATAAGGTAGAATGTATATCACCATTGGCACCCGGGAACAGCTCTCCACTCAGCCCTGGTTTGGTCCATCTTCGGTACAATAAGAAGAGAGAGAGGCAGATTCAGACACATCCCTTCATCCTGACCAGGTTGTTTGCCATGGAAGATGACTTTTGCTCTCTCAGGTGCTTCATACCTGCCTACAACTTCTCCAGGTATCATTTGTGCATGGACATTTGAGGTTCTCATCAGGTGGAAGGTCCCCAACTTTCCTCTATTGTAAGAACCACTCTGTCCCTGCTCTTCTGTAAAATGATTGAGGGAACAGTGTATACTTGGGGTTAAAAACAGGTTTGATTTGGATTACGAGTGATTCTGTGTGATGAATAATGGTATTGGGAACCTGCAATATTTACAAGAATATAGAGGTGAAATATAAGTAGGAAAACAGAAATCTAGGTATGATTTGAAGCCCAGAAGGGTTTTGCCCTTGATTGGGATACTTAGCTTTGAATGATGTTCTGAAAAGATGCCTCAGATAATTCGATATACAATGGCATAGGACCTTGTACATTGGATGATTGAATTTAGAAGAGAACATCCAGTCAAAAAGGGATATTCAGTAGGATTAGGAAGATAGTCGGTAGGTTTAGGAAGAAGAGTGAGTATAGGATTTGGAACAAAAGTTCTTTAGCAATAGACTTTCGGTTGTTGAGTGAATGTAAATGTCAGCACATATGAAGAGTCAGTCACTATGTTGAACTGGGGAAAATATGTAGAAAAGCAGATGTCAATAGAAACATTACGAAATCAGGGAAAGTATAAAGTGAGTGATAGAATTAGACATTTTCAACAGGGTTGAGTTTGAATATATAAATTAGGAAAAAAACAAATATGTAGTCACCAATAGGATTGACAATTGACAGCATTAGGCAACCTGGACATGGATGTTTTTAGAAATCCATGTTCACTTTCCATTTAGGCTTTGGTACAATCATAAGTGTGACCTTTCCATTTTTTGCCCAGAATATTACTGTGATAATGAGGTGACATGAGTATTTCTTTCACCATTTCTGGGAGCAATATATTGAAGATGTAAAATGAGAATCGGGGGTACAAAGAGGTGTACCCTGTTTCTAGGAACATAGAGAAAAAGCATGAATAGACCATACTGTGAATAAATAATATAACTTTTTTGAACTTTAAATAATGAATTGAACTGATATCTGAAAAATTAAAGGAAATCGTATATTGATATACAATCATTCATTCCAACCAGGTATATATGTAATGGAAATATTAGTGTTTTGGTTTATCATGAAGAGTGTGTGAGTTTTGCTTCAAAATGATTATGGAAATTCAAAATAATGTGTTTGGAAAGAAGTCTCATGCAAAGACCAGTCAAGAAACCCTGACAATGCATGTGTTCTGAAGCAAGAAGTGGTGAAAGTTGAAACAAATGCTTATTAATTTGTGAACTTGTGGATGAAATGTATATCCTGTGATGTGCAAAAACTGAAGAAACAATAATGTACCAGTGTCGAATACAAATGAATGACAAATTACATATCATGTCCCATAGGAGTCTACTTGCATTGATGTTAGACTGGGTCAGTTACTGTAGAATAATTAGGATTTGTATGCACCATTCACTGAAGTTAGTTTTCAGTACTAGGAAACAAATATGTATTCAGGTGGATGAATATTTCTGATTATAATCTTGTGAAAAGTGGATTATAAATCCACATACATGAACATGAATGAATTTAGAGAGTTATATTAGACACATATATTTCATATTTTGAAAAATTTGGAGAGTATATCTATATCTATATCTATATACACACACACACACACACACACACACACACACACACACAACACTCACAGACATTAAAAAGTACCAATATAAATGCCAATCGAAATTCATCAGTAAATATGTATCATCCACAAATGCAAAAATATTTATTTTACTGAACATGAGTTAATGTATAATGTTGTTCTACTAGGACGATCTCCTATAGGTTGAATTTTCATTTCCAACAGCATTTAGGAGGAGTGAACTCTTCTCACAATTTGTATCTGCCAAGACAGCCACCTCACAAAAATGTACGTGTGATACCTGGTAGGATTCTATATATGCATATAAATATACATGTGTGAATAGGCTACAGAAAAGGGAAATAAGAATTCACATATTTGTTAAGCTTAAAAACACATGGAGAATATTTCAATTAAAATTTGACTAGATTTATAACTCCTACCTTATATAATGCAAATGTCAAGTCCAACTATACAACATGTCTCCTCTGAAGTACTTGTATTTCTAATGTGTTGGGTTAATTTTCTCCATTATATTAGGATGAATAGTCTGAGTCTACTAGGTATCGGTTAGTGTCAGGGATTCAGTATTTCGAATGGAAAATTGGAAAATGAATCCAATGTGTATGTAAATATATGCTGCACAAATATCCTCCCGCTCTCATCCAGAACAATGCCTTGACATTACCCTCACCCCAAGTAAGACACAATTAGAGGAGAAGAGTTACAAAATCAGTGAATACATATCTGGAATGGAAAATGCTCAGGAGTTCACAACCTTGGAGGTGGTAGAGGAGTTTCCAAAACTAAGGGACAGGGTAAACACTCCACAAACATGGAGCTCTGCTGGCCTAAAAACTTTTTGAGAAACTGCCTCTGAGCTTCCACACTTGAAATATATGTTGTTTTCAGGAGATTTGGCTTCCTCTGTAGTGAGACCATCAAAGCTGGGTCTACATCTATGTGACCTGGAGGACTTGGTTTCTTATTTTCCAATGAAGAAGATGAAGCAGTGCTGAATCCTCTCTTTGTAGGTAAACTGAGGCCACTGGGGACTAAGTGTCTCCCCGTGTGGACTGTGAAGCCATTTGGTCCTCTTCCACTTTTTGTGGTGTTTTTGCTGCTGCACTGTGAGTTTGGTGTTTGTTTCACGAAATACTAGGAGCTAAACTGGGACACAGTACTGGAGGGAGTTCTGTCATGTGTGGTGGGTCAGGGTCTGCAAGAGAATGCACCAACTAGGCTCCTATCTCTCACAGCTTGCCCCATTGCCCCCTTGTCCATATCAACCTGATTCTTAATTTTCCTCTGAAAACTCTCCATATAACAAGATGCCTTTACATATAAGGGTCTGTTGGCTGCACCATCTCAGTTACAAGCCATTTGGAATCCAATGGTAGATCCACATGGCCCTACCACGGATGTTTTATCAAACACCTCCCCACCACTGCTCTAGACCCACTACTCAGCAGGCTCCAAATTTCTGGCATCTCTGTTCTACACCATTTTCATGAAACTCAGTAAATCAAGGCACTCTCAGGTATACTCATGATCAGCAACAGGACATCCAATGTTTCTCCAGTGCCACCTGGTCATAGGAATTTCAAAAATTTCATGGTATTTATCTAGCCATTTTTCAAGCATGAAGTTGGAGGCACTGTGGGTTTCAGTTCATTCAGCAAACATTAAATGGTGAGGAAGCTCATTTCAATGAAATCTCTGGAGAACTCTCACAGGCACGGCTTCCCAAAGAGTGGACAAAAGGTCACATAAGGCCAGGCCCATTGAGGTCTACAATGTGAGGTCCATGTGTGTTTTGACTCTCAACTATGGCTTCCATTTCTTTAAGAATAAAATCATTTGATATCCTTGCTGAGATTCCCAGGCCTCTGTGGAAATCCACCCGGGTCCTAGGTCTCAGTTTCCAAGAGCGACTTTCATGCGTGGCCTCTTAAAATCCCAACAAAATTCATGGCAATGCTTCTCTGAGTTCAGTTCCAAAACCCAGTCTCTAAGGGGAATCACACCAGAGTTCAAGCCCACGTGGACCCAGTCATTTTTTCCAATGCCACACAAATGACCAAAATTAAAACCAAAACACTCCCACATGGCCCTCATCTTATTTCATTTAGTCAATCATCTTAACCTCTGGCTTTAGGTTTCCATGAGGGGCGCAGCCCAAGACAGTGTCCAAAATCAGCTCGTTTGCCCCTCATTTGTCTAAAGTCAGGCTAGCCTGGACACCGTTTCTGTGAACCAGGAGTGAACAAATAAGCCTGCCGTTAATACTTCTGTGTTTCTCCAATTTGAGGCCTACTGATTTTAGGTATCGATTCTTAAGGTGATTTAGAGTCATGCGAAAACACAAGCACCTCTGCAGGGCTTTGAAGAACTCATTTGACCCAAACAATCCCTCTTGTCATTTGATGGAGTGCAGGAACCTAACAGAGGAAGGCAAGAGACTTCATCCACAATGAATGATATTTTTTGACATTTTGTTTTTGGAAGCTCACATCTGATCATTCTTAAGATCCATCAGGTGCTGAGAATCTAAGTCACAGCCACACACAGGTCCAAGAGGCTGATAAAGACACATCTCTTTGCAAAGCAATTAAGCAAAGAGCCACAGGTGAGGCCCATTCATTTCCATTTGAAAACTGTTTTCTTCAGGCTTCACAAAGGGGTGGCCTGAGGCAAAGACCTTCCTGACATTCAGTGCAACACAACAATAAGTAAACAAAAGGCCCAAAGCAGGGTTTCTGCACTGAGACTTTCCTGGTCACACTGATATCTGAGTTTTCTGAGATGCTCGCCATTCTCTTCAGCTATCCAGTACATGGCCATGTCACAGAGCTTGGAGGTGGTACATATTTTGGACACAAATCCATGAGCCTATTCTGGAGAGTGGCCAGAATTCAGGAAGAAAACAACAACTTAGAAAGATAGCAGGTGTTGCACATCGATACGACAAGCTGCAGTCCATTCATATATTGGGCATGAGAAGATTTATACTAGACAGGACACATCCATTAATGCATTCTCTTTTCTAATGTCTACAACAACGGACACAGTGGGATACACAGAAACACTCGCCGTGTCAAATGACTTACTAGAAACTGTCCACTCCAAACCAAACAAACCACCTTTCCTATCTATTCTCAGAACATGAGACAAAACAACAAACCCACACCCACTCCCACAAAGGCACCTCCTTCCCCCAAGTAGGTCTGTGACTATCCGAAGTGTCCTCTGACTCGTGGGCCATTCTATGTTCCCCCAAAATGGCCTGTCTTCTCTCAGATCTTGTTTCCTTGACCAACTTTGTGAAGATGTCAGGAAAAAGTGGTTAGCCACTACCTGTTTTCTCAGGAAAGGTCCATCTTCAGAGCTCTCCTGGCATTTGGCCATCCTCACATCATTAGGTACCAAGAAAACTGACTCTGTCCTTGGTAAATCCAAACAAGTGAGCCCACTGGGACTGGGTCTGGGACTGCCTCTGGGTGCCTGGCTTCTTGGATACCAAGTTCAGAGAGTTCCATCACCAAGGAAATGAGGTATGTCACATTCTTTGGAACTGAATGAGGTCACTGCCTTGGCAACCACTTTGTCCTAACAGTTGCTTCCAAGGGTAACATAAGATGGAGGTTGCCCCTACTTCCTGTGACACTTTCATAAGATAGAATGTATATCAACCATTGGCACCAGGGAACAGCTCTCCACTCAGGCCTGGTTTGGTCCATCTTCTCTATAATA
Organism: Callospermophilus lateralis; assembly: GCF_048772815.1. NCBI lineage: Eukaryota > Metazoa > Chordata > Mammalia > Rodentia > Sciuridae > Callospermophilus > Callospermophilus lateralis. Next base: position 56,750 of record NW_027514560.1, on the reverse strand, counting down.
AGAAGAGAGAGATTCAGATTCAGACACATCCCTTCATCCTGACCAGGTTGTTTGCCATGGAAGATGACTTTTGCTCTCTCAGGTGCTTCATACCTGCCTTAAACTTCTCCAGGTATCATTTGTGCATGGACATTTGAGGTTCTCATCAGGTGGAAGGTCCCCAACTTTCCTCTATTGTAAGAACCACTCTGTCCCTGCTCTTCTGTAAAATGATTGAGGGAACAGTGTATACTTGGGGTTAAAAACAGGTTTGATTTGGGTTACGAGTGATTCTGTGTGATGAATAATGGTATTGGGAACCTGCAATATTTACAAGAATATAGAGGTGAAATATAAGTAGGAAAACAGAAATCTAGGTATGATTTGAAGCCCAGAAGGGTTTTGCCCTTGATTGGGATACTTAGCTTTGAATGATGTTCTGCAAAGATGCCTCAGATAATTCGATATACAATGGCATAGGACCTTGTACATTGGATTATTGAATTTAGAAGAGAACATCCAGTCAAAAAGGGATATTCAGTAGGATTAGGAAGATAGTCGATAGGTTTAGGAGGAAGAGTGAGTATGGGATTTGGACCAAAAGTTCTTTAGCAATAGACTTTCGGTTGTAGAGTGAATGTAAATGTCAGCACATATGAAGAGTCAGTCACTATGTTGAACTGGGGAAAATATGTAGAAAAGCAGATATCAATAGAAACATTACGAAATCAGGGAAAGTATGAAGTGAGTGATAGAATTAGACATTTTCAACAGGGTTGAGTTTGAATATATAAATTAGGAAAAAAACAAATATTTAGTCACCAATAGGATTGACAATTGACAGCATTAGGCAACCTGGACATGGATGTTTTTAGAAATCCATGTTCAATTTCCATTTAGGCTTTGGTACAATCATAAGTGTGACCTTTCCATTTTCTGTCCAGAATATTACTGTGATAATGAGGTGACATGAGTATTTCTTTCACCATTTCTGGGAGCAATATATTGAAGATGTAAAATGAGAATCGGGGGTACAAAGAGGTGTACCCTGTTTCTAGGAACATAGAGAAAAAGCATGAATAGACCATACTGTGAATAAATAATATAAATTTTTTGAACTTTAAATAATGAATTAACTGATATCTGAAAAATTAAAGGAAATCATTATTGATATACAATCATTCATTCCAACCAGGTATATATCTAATGGAAATATTCGTGTTTTGGTTTATTATGAAGAGTGTGTGAGTTTTGCTTCAAAATGATTATGGAAATTCAAAATAATGTGTTTGGAAAGAAGTCTCATGAAAAGACCAGTCAAGAAACCCTCACAATACATGTGTTCTGTAGCAAGATGATTAAAGTTGAAACAAATGCTTATTAATTTGTGAAATTGTGGATGAAATGTATATCCTGTGATGTGCAAAAACTGAAGAAACAATAATGTACCAGTGTCGAATACAAATGAATGACAAATTACATATCATGTCCCATAGGAGTCTACTTGCATTGATGTTGGACTGGGTCAGTTACTGTAGAATAATTAGGATTTGTATGCACCATTCACTGAAGTTAGTTTTCAGTACTAGGAAACAAATATGTATTTTAGGTGGATGAATATTTCTGATTATAATCTTGTGAAAAGTTGATTATAAATCCACATACATGAACATGAATGAATTTAGAGTGTGTATATTAGACACATATATTTCATATTTTGAAAAATTTGGAGAGTATATCTATATTTATATCTATATCTATATATATATACACACACACACACACACACACACACACACACACACAACACTCACAGACATTAAAAAGTACCAATATAAATGCCCATCGAAATTCATCAGTAAATATGTATCATGCACAAATGCAAAAATATTTATTTTACTGAACATGAGTTAATGTATAATGTTGTTCTACTAGGACTCTCTCCTATAGGTTGAATTTTCATTTCCAACAGCATTTAGCAGGAGTGAACTCTTCTCACAATTTGTATCTGCCAAGACAGCCATCTCACAAAAATGTACGTGTGATACCTGGTAGGATTCTATATATGCATATAAATATACATGTGTGAATAGGCTACAGATAAGGGAAACAAGAATTCACATATTTGTTAAGTTTAAAAACACATGGAGAATATTTCAATTAAAATTTGACTAGATTTATAACTCCTACCTTATATAATGCAAATGTCAAGTCCAACTATACAACATGTCTCTGGAGAACCTTTGGATGTCCTGTTGTTTATCATGAGTATACTAGACAGTGCCTTGATTGACTGTGTTTCATGAAAATGATCTAGAACAGACATGCCAGTAAGTTGGTGCCTGCTGAGTAGTGTGCCTAGAGCAGTGGTGTGTATGTGTGTCATAATACATCTCTGATGTGGCTATATGGATTTGCCATTGGCTTCCAAATGGCTTGTGACAGACATGGTGAGGCCAGCAGACACTAATATGTAAGGGCGTCTTGTTATATGGAGAGGTTTCATGGCAATGTTAAGAATCAGGTTGCAATAGACAAGGGAAAAAGCCATGTGGGATAGAAGCCTGGTTGGTGCATTCTCCTGCAGACCCTGACCCACCACATGTGGCAGAACTCCATCCAGCACTGTGTCCCTTTTGAACTCCTTGTATTTCGTGAAGCAAATACCAAACTCCCAATGCAGGAGAAAGAAAAACCATGAAAAAGTGGAGGATGACCAAATGCCTTCACAGCCAAGATGGGGAGAGACTTAGCACGCACTGGTCACATTTTACTTAAAAGAGAGAATTCACCACTGCTGCCTCATGTTCATTAGAAAATAAGAAACCATGTCCTCCAGATCACATAGAATCAGACCCAGCTTTGATGGTCTCACGACAAAGGAAGCTAAAGCTCCTGAAAACAACATATATTTCAAGTGCCCAACCTCAGAGGCAGTTTATCAAGAAGTCCTTTAGGCCAGCAGAGCTCCATGTTTGTGGAGTTTTTAACCTGTCCCTTACTTATGGAAACTTCTCTACCACATCCAAGGTTGTGAACTCCTGAGCATTTTCCATTCCAGTTATATATTCACAGATTTTATAACTCTTCTCCACTAATTGTGTCTTACTTGGGGCGAAGGTAATGTCAAGGCATTGTTCTGGATGAGAGAGGGAAAATATTTTGTGTAGCACATATTTGATAGACATTGGATTCTTTTTCCTATTTTCCATTCAAAATACTGAATCCCTGACACATACCCTACTAGACTCTGACTACTAATCCTAATATGATGGAGAAAAATAACCCAAATAGAACAGAAATACAAGCAGGTCAGAGGAGGCATGGTGTATTTTTGAACTTTTCTTTTGCATAATAAATGGTAGGTGTTATAAATCTAGTGAATTTTTATTTGGAATAGTTTTTCATGTGTTTTTAAAATTAACAAATATGTGAATCCCTGCCTCCCTTTCTCTGTAGCCTATACAGCACATGTATTTTTATATGTACATATAGAATCCTACATTGTATCACACGTACATTTTTGTGAGGTTGCTGACTCGGCAGATATAAATTGTGTGAAGAGACTACCCCTCTTAAACGCTGTTGGAACTAAAAATTCAACCTATGGGTGAGCTTCCTAGTACAACAACATTATACATAATTCCATGTTCAGTAAAGTATATATTTTTGCATCAGTAGATGTTATATATTTCATTATAAATTTCATTTGGCATATATTGGTACTTTTTTATGTTTCTCTGTGTGTTTTTTTGGTATATATATATATATATATATATATATATATATATATATATACTCTCCTGATTTATCAAAACATGAAATATATGTGTCTTATATACACTCTCTACATTCATACATTCATTCATGTTCATGCATGAGGAAATATAATCAACTTTTCTCAAGATTATTATTGGAAATATTCATCCACCTGAAATACATATTTGTTTCCTTGTACTGACAACTCACTTCTGTGAATGGTGCATACAAATCCTAATAATTCTACAGTATCTGACCCAGTTTAACATCAATGCAAGTAGATTCCTATGGGACATGATGTCTATTTTGACGTTCATTTATATTCAACACTGCTACATTAATATTTCTGCAGTTTTTGCACATCATAGGATATATATTTCATCCACAAGTTCACAACTTTATAGGTATTTTTTCACTTTTAATCATTTCCTGCTTCAGAACACATGTATTCCTCCCGGTTTCTTGACTGGTCTTTTCATGAGACTTCTCTGCAAACACATTTTTTTTAATTTCATAATCAGTTTTGAAGCAAAACTCACACACTTTTCATGATAAACCATAAATCTAATATCACCATTAGATGCATAACTGTTTGGAATGGATGATTGTATATCAATATTAGGTTTCCTCTATATTTTCAGAAATCAATTCAATCCATTATTTAAAGTTCGAACCAGTTATATTATTTATTCACAGTATGGTCTATTCATGCATTATCTCTATATTCATAGGAACAAGGTACACCTATTTGTACCCCCAATTAATTTATACGTCTTCAAAATATTGCTTTCCTACATATTTTACCCAGTTCATCATTGTGACTGACTCTTCACATGTGCTGACATTTACATTCACTCTCTACCTGAAACCCTATTGCTAAAGAACTTTTGGTCCAAATCCTATACTCACTTTTTTATCTAAACCTACCGACTATTTTCCTAATCCTACCGAATATCCCTTTTTGACTGGATGGTCTCTTCCACATTCAATCATCCAAATTAGAAGGTCCTATGCCATAGTATATTGATTTAACTGAGACAACTGTGCAGGACATAAATCAATGCTAAGTATCCCAATCAAGAGCCCAATGCCCTTCTGGGCTTCAAAACTTACCTAGATTTCTGTTTTCATACTTATATTTCACCTATATATTCTTATAAATATCGCAGGTTCCTAATACAAATATTCATTCCAGAGAATGATTCCTAACCCAAATTGAACATGTTATTAACCCTAACCATACACTTTTCCCTCAATCTAATTTTAAAGAAGAGCAGGGACAGAGTTGGTCTTTCAATACAGGAATATAGGCGATCTTCCAGCTGCTGAAAACCTAAAAGGTCCATGCTGAAATGATCCTTGGAGAAGATGTAGGCAGCTATGAAGGACATGAGAGAGCAAAAGTCATCTTCCATGGCAAACAACCTGGTCAGGTTGATGGGATGTGTCTGAATTAGCCTCTCTCTTCCTAATGTAGAGAAGATGGACCAAACCATGCCTGTGTGGAGAGCTGTTCCCCGGTGCCTATGGTTGATATACCATTCTAACATATGAATGAGTCACAGCAAGTAGAGGCAGCCTCCATCTTTTGGAAACCATGTAAGCAACTGTTAAAACAAAGTGGTTTCCAAGGCAGTGACTTCATTCAGATCTTGAAGAAAGTGACATCACCTTACAGTTTTGGTAATGAAAGTCTGTGATCTTGGGATCCAGGAAACCAGGCACACAGAGTCAAACCCACTCCATGTCCCAGTGGGCTAACTTGTTTGGATTTAACAAGACAGAGTCACTCTTTCTTTGTACCTACTGATGTGAGGACAGCCAAATGCCTGGAAACTATGAAGACTGGCCTTTCCAGAGAAAGCAGGTAGTTTCTCACCATGGGCTCCTGACAACTTCACAGAGTTGGCCAAAGAGACCAGATTGGAGACAGGACACGCCATTTTGGGGGAACATAGTATGGCCCACAAGTCAGAGGACACTCCGGATAGTCACAGACCTACTTGGGGAAAGGAGGTGACTTTTTGGGTGTGAGTGTGAGTTTGTGGTTTTGTCTCATGTTCTGAGAATAGTTAGGAAAGCTGGTTTGTTTGTTTTGGAGTGGACTGTGTCTAGTAAGTCCTTTGACAAGGTGAGTGTTTCTGTGTCTATATATCATACTGTGTCCGTGATTGTAGACATTAGAAAAGAGAATGCATCAATGGATGTGTCCTGTCTACGAGAAAGCTTCAAAGCATTCATCCTGTGCAATTTATGAATGGACTGCAGGTTGCCGTATGGATGGGCAACTCCTGCCATCTTTCTAAATTCCTGTTTTCTTCCTGAATTCTGGACACTCTCCAGAATACGCTCATGATTTTGTGTCCAAGATATGTACCACCTCCATCTCTGTGACATGGCCATGTACTGGATAGCTGATGGGAATGGCGAGTATCTCAGAAAACTCAGATATCAGTATGCCCAAGAAAGTCTCAGTGGAGAAACCCTGCTTTGGGCCTTTTGCTTACCTATTCTGTTGCCCTGAATGTCAGGAAGGTCTTTGCCTCAGGCCACACTTTGTGAAGCCTGCAGAAAATAGTTTTCAAATGGAAAAGAATGGTCATTACCTGTGCCTCTTTGCTTAATTGCTTTGGAAATGAATGTTTCTGAATCAGCCTCTCAGCCCTATGTGAGGCTGTGGCTTAGATTCACAGCACATGATGGGTCTAAAGAATAATCCCATGTGTGCATCCCAAACCAAAATGAACAAAAGAGCTGTCAGAGTGGTTCTTACAATAGAGGAAAGTTGGGGACCTTCCACCTGATGAGAACCTCAAATGTCCATGCACAAATGATACCTGGAGAAGTTGTAGGCAGGTATGAAGCACCTGAGAGAGCAAAAGTCATCTTCCATGGCAAACAACCTGGTCAGGATGAAGGGATGTGTCTGAATCTGAATCTCTCTCTTCTTATTGTAGAGAAGATGGACCAAACCAGGCCTGAGTGGAGAGCTGTTCCCGGGTGCCAATGGTTGATATACATTCTACCTTATGAAAGTGTCACAGGAAGTAGGGGCAACCTCCATCTTATGTTACCCTTGGAAGCAACTGTTAGGACAAAGTGGTTGCCAAGGCAGTGACCTCATTCAGTTCCAAAGAATGTGACATACCTCATTTCCTTGGTGATGGAACTCTCTGAACTTGGTATCCAAGAAGCCAGGCACCCAGAGGCAGTCCCAGTCCCAGTCCCAGTGGGCTCACTTGTTTGGATTTACCAAGGACAGAGTCAGTTTTCTTGGTACCTAATGATGTGAGGATGGCCAAATGCCAGGAGAGCTCTGAAGATGGACCTTTCCTGAGAAAACAGGTAGTGGCTAACCACTTTTTCCTGACATCTTCACAGAGTTGGTCAAGGAAAGAAGGTCTAAGAGAAGACAGGCGATGTCGGGGGAACATAGTATGGCCCACCAGTCAGAGGACACTCCGGATAGTCACAGACCCACTTGGGGCAAGGAGGTGCCTTTGTGGGAGTGGGTGTGGGTTTGTTGTTTTGTCTCATGTTCTGAGAATAGATAGGAAAGGTGGTTTGTTTGGTTTGGAGTGGACAGTTTCTAGTAAGTCATTTTACACGGCGAGTGTTTCTGTTTCTGTGTATCCCACTGTGTCTGTTGTTGTAGACATTAGAAAAGAGAATGCATTAATGGATGTGTCCTGTCTAGTATAAATCTTCCCATAATTCATCCTGCCCAATATATGAATGGACTGCAGCTTGTCTTATCGATGTGCAAGACCTGCTATCTTTCTAAGTTGTTGTTTTCTTCCTGAATTCTGGCCACTCTCCAGAATAGGCTCATGGATTTGTGTCCAAAATATGTACCACCGCCAAGCTCTGTGACATGGCCATGTACTGGATAGCTGAAGAGAATGGCGAGCATCTCAGAAAACTCAGATATCAGTGTGACCAGGAAAGTCTCAGTGCAGAAACCCTGCTTTGGGCCTTTTGCTTACTTATTGTTGTGTTGCACTGAATGTCAGGAAGGTCTTTGCCTCAGGCCACCCCTTTGTGAAGCCTGAAGAAAACAGTTTTCAAATGGAAATGAATGGGCCTCACCTGTGGCTCTTTGCTTAATTGCTTTGGAAAGAGATGTGTCTTTATCAGCCTTTGGACCTGTCTGTGGCTGTGACTTAGATTCTCAGCACCTGATGGATCTTAAGAATGATCCCATGTGAGCTTCCAAAATCAAAATGGCAAAAAATATCATTCATTGTGGATGAAGTCTCTTGCCTTCCTCTGTTAGGTTCCTGCACTCCATTAAATGAGAATAGGGATTCTTTGGGTCAAATGAGTTCTTCAAAGCCCTGCAGAGGTGCTTGAGTTTTCGCATGACTCTAAATCACCTAAAGAATTGATATCTAAAATCAGTAGGCCTGAAATTGGAGAAACAAATAAGTATTAAAGGCAGGCTTATTTGTTCACTCCTGGTTCACGGAAACGGTATCCAGGCTACCCTGACTTTAGACAAATGAGGGGCAAAGGAGCTGATTTTGGTCACTGTATTGGGCTGCGCATCTCATGGAAACCTCCAGCCAGAGGTTAAGATGATTGACTATATGGAATAAGATGAGGGCCATGTGGGAGTGTTTTGGTTTTGATTTTGGTCATTTGTGTGGCATTGGAAAAAATGACTGGGTACACGTGGGGTTGAACTCTGGTGTGATTCCCCTTAGAGACTGGGTTTTGGAAATGAACTCAGAGAAGCATTGCCATGAATTTTGTTGGGATTTTAAGAGGCCACGCATGAAAGTCGCTCTTGGAAACTGAGACCTAGGCCCCGGGTGGATTTCAACAGAGGACTGGAAATCTCAACAAGGATATCACATGATTTTATTCTTAAAGAAATGGCAGCCATAGTTGAGAGTCAAAACACACATGGATCTCACATTGTAGACCTCAATGGGCCTGGCCTAATGTGACCATTTGTCCACTCTTTGGGAAGCCATGCCTGTGAGAGTTCTCCAGAGACTTCATTGAAATGAGCTTTCTCACCATTTAATGTTTGCTGAATGAACTGAAATCCACAGTGCCTCCAACTTCATGCTTGAAAAATGGCTAGATAAATACCATGAAATTTTTGAAATTCCTATGACCAGGTGGCACTGGAGAAACATTGGATGTTCTGTTGCTCATCATGATTATACCAGACAGTGCCTTGACTTACTGAGTTTCATGAAAATGGTGTAGAACAGAGATGCCAGTAAGTTGGAGCCTGCTGAGTAGTGGGTCTAGAGCAGTGGTGGGGAGGTGTTTGATAAAACATCCGTGGTAGGGCCATGTGGATCTACCATTGGATTCCAAATGGCTTGTAACTGACATGGTGCAGCCAGCAGAACCTTATATGTAAAGGCATATTGTTATATGGAGAGTTTTCTGAGGAAAATTAAGAATCAGGTTGATATGGACAAGGGGGCAATGGGGCAAGCTGTGAGAGATAGGAGCCTAGTTGGTGCATTCTCTTGCAGACCCTGACCCACCACACGTGACAGAACTCCCTCCAGCACTCTGTCCCAGTTTAGCTCCTAGTATTTCGTGAAACAAATACCAAACTCACAGTGCAGCAGCAAAAACACCACAAAAAGTGGAAGAGGACCAAATGGCTTCACAGTCCACACCTGGAGACACTTAGTCCCCAGTGGCCTCAGTTTACCTACAAAGAGAGGATTCAGCACTGCTTCATCTTGTTCATTGGAAATAAGAAACCATGTCCTCCAGGTCACATAGATGCAGACCCAGCTTTGATGGTCTCACTACAAAGGAAGCCAAATCTCCTGAAAACAAAATATATTTCAAGTGCAAAACTCAATGGCAGTTTCTCAAAAAATTTTTAGGCCAGCAGAGCTCCATGTTTGTGGAGTGTTTACCCTGTCCCTTAGTTTTGGAAACTGCTCTACCACCTCCAAGGTTGTGAACTCCTGAGCATTTTCCATTCCAGATATGTATTCACTGATTTTGTAACTCTTCTCCTCTAATTGTGTCTTACTTGGGGTGAAGGTAATGTCAAGGCATTGTTCTGGATGAGAGCAGGAGGATATTTGTGCAGCATATATTTACATACACATTGGATTCATTTTCCAATTATCCATTCGAAATACTGAATCCCTGACACTAACCCATACCTAGTAGACTCAGACTATTCATCCTAATATAATGGACAAAATTAACCCAACACAATAGAAATACAAGCACTTCAGAGGAGACATGTTGTATTGTTGGACTTGACATTTGCATTATATAAGGTAGGAGTTATAAATCTAGTCAAATTTTAATTTAATTATTCTCCATGTGTTTTCAAACTTAACAAATATGTGAATTCTTGTTTCCCTTTTCTGTAGCCTATTCACACATGTATATTTATATGCATATATAGAATCCTACCAGGTATCACACGTACATTTTTGTGAGGTGGCTGTCTTGGCAGATACAAATTGTGAGAAGAGTTCACTCCTCCTAAATGCTGTTGGAAATGAAAATTCAACCTATAGGAGAGCGTCCTAGTAGAACAACATTATACATTAACTCATGTTCAGTAAAATAAATATTTTTGCATTTGTGGATGATATATATTTACTGATGAATTCGATTGGCATTTATATTGGTACTTTTTAATGTCTGTGAGTGTTGTGTGTGTGTGTTTGTGTGTGTGTGTGTGTATATATAGATATAGATATAGATATAAATATAGATATAGATATAGATATACTCTCCAAATTTTTCAAAATATGAAATATATGTGTCTAATATACACTCTCTAAATTCATTCATGTTCATGTATGTGGATTTATAATCAACTTTTCAGAAGATTATAATCAGAAATATTCATCCACCTGAAATACATATTTGTTTCCTAGTACTGAAAACTAACTTCAGTGAATGGTGCATACAAATCCTAATTATTCTACAGTAACTGACCCAGTCTAACATCAATGCAAGTAGACTCCTATGGGACATGATATGTAATTTGTCATTCATTTGTATTCGACACTGGTACATTATTATTTCTTCAGTTTTTGCACATCATAAGATATACATTTGCCAAGGCAGTGACCTCATTCAGTTCCAAAGAATGTGACATACCTCATTTCCTTGGTGATGGAACTCTCTGAACTTTGTATCCAAGGAGCCAGGCACCCAGAGGCAGTCCCAGTCCCAGTCCCAGTGGGCTCACTTGTTTGGATTTACCAAAGATAGAGTCAGTCATTCTTGGTACCTACTGAAGTGAGGATTACCAAATGCGTGGAGAGCTCTGAATAGGGAGCTCTCCTGAGAAAGCAGGTAGTGGCTCTCCACTTTTTCCTTACAACTTTACAGAGTTGGCCGAGGAAAACAGATCTGAGAGAGGACAGGCCATTTCGGAAGAACAGAGTATGGCCACCAGTCAGAGGACACTCTGGTTAGTCATACACCTCTGGGGAAGGAGGTGCCTTTTTGGGAGTGGGTGTGGGTTTGTGGTTTGTCTCATGTTCTGAAAATAGGTAGGAATGGCGGTTTGTTTGTTTTGGAGTGAACTGTTTCTGGTAAGTCCTTTGAAGAGGTGAGTGTTTCCATGTCTGTGTATCCCACTGTGCCTGTGGTAGTAGACATGAGAAAAGAGAATGCAGCAATGGATGTGTCATGTCTAGTATAAAGCTTCCCAGCATTCATCCTGCCCAATTTATGAATGGAGTGTGGCTTGCCTTATGCACGGGCAACACCTAATACCTTCCTAAGTCCCTGTTTTCTTCCTGAATTCTGGCCACTCTCTAGAATAGGCTCATGGTTATGTGTCCAAGATATGTACCAAATCCAAGGTCTTTGACATGGCCTTGTACTGGATACCTGAATGGAATGGCCCGCATCTCAGAAAACTCAGATATCAGTGTGACCAGGAAAGTCTCAGTGGAGATACCCTGCTTTGGGCCTTTTGCTTACCTATTGTTCTGTTGCCCTGAATATCAGGAAAGTCTTTGTCTCATGCAACCCCTTTGTTAAGCCTGAAGAAAACAGTTTTCAAATGGAAATGAATGTGCATCACCTCTGGCTCTTTGCTAAATTTCATTGGAAAAGGATGTGTCTGATTCAGGCCCTTTGCCCTGTTTAAGGCTGTGACTTAGATTCTCAGCACCTGATGGATGTAAAGAAAGATCCCATATGTGCATCTAAACCAAAATGGAAAAACGTTCAATCAATGTGCATGAATTATATTGCCTTCCTTTGTTAGGTTTCTGAAATCCATCATGTCAGAATAGGGATTCTTTGGGTGAAATGAGTTCTTCAAATCTCTGCAGAGGGGCTTGGCTTTTCTCATGACTCCAATTCACAAAAAGAATCTAGACCCCACAGTCAGAGAGCCTCAAATTGGAGAAGCGAAGCAGTATTAAGGGCAGGCCTATTTGATCCCTCCTGGTTCACAGGAAGGGTGTCCAAGCCACCCTGACATTCGGCAAATGAGGGGCAAGGGAGCTTATTTTGGACACTGTCTTGGGATGTGCCTCTCATGAAAACCTCCATCCAGATGTTATGATGAGTATCTTTATGGTAGAAGATGAGGGCCATGTAGGAGTGTTTTGGTTATAATTGTGGTCATTTGTGTGGCAGTTGGAAGAGATGACTGGGTAAACCTGGGCTTGAATTCTGCTGTGATTCCCCTTAGAGACTGAGTTCTGGAACTGACCTCAGAGAAGTATTGACATGAATTGTGTTGGGATTTTAGGAGGCCAAGAATGAGAGTTGCCATTGGAACCTGGGATCAAGGCCCAGAGTGGCTTTCCACAGAACACTGGGAATCACAGCCAGGATATTACATGATTTTATTCTGAAAGACTTGGCAGGCATAATTGAGATTCAAAAACACACTTGGACCTCGCTTTGTAGACCTCAATGGGCCTGGCTTCATGTGACTTTTTGGCCACTCTTTGGGTAGACTTGCCTGTGAGAGTGCTCCAGAGATTTCCCTGAAATTAGCTTCCTCACCATGTAATGGTTCCTGAATGAATTGAAACCAACATTGCCTCCAAATGCATCTGTGAAAAAATGCTAGATAATTACCATGAAATTTTAGAAATTCCGATGACCAGCTGGCACTGGAGGACCTTTGATGTCCTGTTGATGATCATGAGTATACCAGACAGGGCCTTGATTGACTGGGTTTCATGAAAATGATGTAGAACAGAGATGCCAGTAAGTTGGGGCCTGGTAAGTAGTGGGCCTAGAGCTGTGTTATGCAAATGTGTGATAAAACATCTGTGGTGGGGCCATGTGGATCTTCCATTGGCTTCCAAATGGCTGTGACTGACATGGTGCAACCATCACACCCATATATGTAAAGGCATATTTTTATATGGAGAGGTTTCAGAGCAATGTTCAGTATCATGTTGCTATTGTCAAGGGGGCAAGCTACTTGAGATAGAACCCTGGTTGGTGCATTCTCCTGGAGACCCTGCCAACCACACCTGACAGAACTCCCTTCAGCACTGTGTCCCATTTGAACTCGTTGTATTTCATGAAGCAAATAACAAACTCCCAGTGCAGCAGCAAGAAACACCACGAAAATTTGAGGATGACCATTTGTTTCACAGTCCACACGGGAAGACCCTTAGCCCTCAGTGGCCAAAGTTTACCTACAAAAAGAGAATTCATCACTGCTGCCTCATTTTTATTTGAAAATAAGTAACCATTTCCTCCAGGTCACATAGATGCAGATCCAGCTTTGATGGTTTCACTACAAATAAAGCTAAAGCTCCTGACAACAACATATATTTCAAGTGCCCAACCTCAGAGGCAGATTCTCAAAAAGTCTTTTGGCCAGCAGAGCTCCGTGTTTGTGGAGTGTTTACCCTGTCTCTTACTTTTGGAAACTCCTCTACCACCTCCAAAGATGTGAAATCTGGAGCATTTTCCATTCTAGATATGTATTCACAGATTTTCTAACTCTTCTCCTCTAATTGTGTCTTACTTGGGTCGAAGGTAATGTCAAGGCATTGTTCTGGAGGAGAGTGGGAAGATTTTTTCGTAGCATATATTTGCATACACAATGGATTCAGTGTCCTATTTTCAATTCAAAATACTGAATACCTGACTCTAACCCATACGCTACCAGACTCTTACTACTAATCCTAATATGATGGAGAAAAATAACCCATAAAGAATAGAAATACAAGCAGTTCAGAGTAGGCATGGTGTATAGATGGACTTGCCTTTTGCATGATACAGAGTTGGAGTTATAAATCTAGTCAATTGTTTGTTGAAATAGTTGTCCTTGTATTTTTAAGGTTAACAAATATGTGAATTCCTGTCTCCCTTTCTCTGTATTCTTATATGCACATATAGATTCCTATCTGGTACCACACGTACATTCTTGTGAGGTGGCTGACGTGGCAGATACAAATTGTTAGAAGAGATCACTGCTACTAAACCCTGTTGGAACTGAATATTCAACCTATGGGTGAGCTTGCTAGTTGAACAGCATTATACATAAATCCATGTTCAGTAAAATGAATATTTTTAGATCTGTGGATGGTATATATTTTATAATGAATTTTGATTGACATATATATTGCTACTTTTTTGTCTGTGTGTGTGTTTTATGTATATGTATATATATGTGTATATATATACATATATATATATATATATATATATATATATATATATATATACACTCTCCAGATTTTTCAACATATGAAATATATGTGTCTTATATTCACTCCCTAAATTCATTCATGTTCATGTATGTGGATTTATAATCAACTATTCACAAGATTATTCTCAAAATATTCATCCACCTGAAATTTGCCCAATGCTCTCAAATGTCAATCCTATTTGTGACTACATATTTGTTTCTTCCTAAGATTGTATATTTAAACTCAACCTTGTTCAAAATGTCTAATCCTATCACACACTTTATACTTTGCCTGATTTTGTAATGTCTCTATTGATATATGCTTTCCTACATATTTTCCCCACTTCATCATTGTGACTGACTCTTCACTTGTGCTGACATTTACATTCACTCTCTAATCGAAATCCTATTGCTAAGAAACTTTTTTTCCAAATCTTATACTCACCCTTCTTCCTAAACTTTCTGACTATCTTCCTAATGCTACAGACTATCCCTTTTTGACTGGATGTTCTCTTCTACATTCAATCATCCAAGTAAACGTGGTGCGAGCTTCAGAGGAGGAGACTACCAACAGGCTATCTCATGCAACATCAAAGGGTTTATTGGGTGTCCAGAATGCTGGGGTTCAGAGCTCACCTGAATAGAGCAGATAGCCCTGAGAATAGCTGAAGTAGAGCTTATATACTTTCCCTGGAGAGAGAAGGGAGGGAATTGTATTGATGGGTCAGGGCGAGTGGGCGGTTTGCATGCAACTGGGAGAGGGAGTACATTCTGCAATTTGGCAGCTGGGGATAGAAGATTCTGGGAAGAAGTTTTGCAAACATTTCTCAAGATTTCAACAGTGTTCTGTTAAGCATACAGAAAAACAAGATGTGAGAAGTACCTATTTTATTAATATTTCATTCCCCACTTCTTCTTCTGGCTAATTTTAATCATAAAAATGATCATTGGAGGGTGTCACATTCAATGTCTGCTAGTGGGGTATTACCATAAGTTTAACTCCTCGAATTTGAGCCTGGAGAAAAGACATTACACGGTTGAGCAAACAGGGTTTTATAGTTAGCAATAATATGAGGATTATTATTGGACCGGCCAGGGTTGATAAAAACGTAGTTAACCAGTGGGACTGTGTGAACCAAGACTCAAGCCACCCTTTTGGGCCCTCTCTCACTTGTTGATGCTCTTCAAGGTGTCTTTTAAATTTACTCATAGATTTTATTACGACTCCAGTATAGTCAGCATAAAAACAACATTCTTCCCTCAATGCAGCACAAAGGCCCCCTTCTCTAATGAAGAGGAAGTCCAACCCTCAACTGTTCTGTAAAACAACTTCAGAGAGAGAGGTTAAAGTTTCATGCAAAGCCCTGAAGGAGGTTTCTAATATCTTACTTTTGCTCTATTGCTGCTTCTAATTGGGTCATCTTTTGTGTCCCATGGACAATGCCACTGGTTCCTCTGCCCACCCGTGCAGCAACTCCTATTCCTAATAGGATGGCTAAAGTGAGGGATATATGTTCCCAGTGGAACCGGTTGTATGCCCCCCCATTTGATCTTCAAATGAACCTGCGTCATGATAGAGCACTCTGGGAAACATCTGCACCATTACACAATTTATCACATATCTTGATCATTTCATGAAAACATAAACGATGTTTAAGTACATAGAATTATGCTGTTGTAGGCACTGACAAAGCAAGGCACCTAAGATAGCACTCAAGAGAGGGAAACAGTCCTATTTGGTTGCTACCGGATTCAGAGGGCATTGCTTCTATTGTAATCAATTAATCCCCTGAAACTCAAGTTTAGGTAGTTTCAGAATTTTGTACCCAACATATAAGGGATGGGGCTCAGAAGTTCACACTCTTCAGAAGTTTAAAAAAGCAGTATTTGTTTCTGTTTTTCCTTCTGTTCTGGGCAAGTTAACTTTTCAAGGACACCTGGGAGGAGGAGAGCTTTTTCTTCCCTTTCTTATTTTCCCCCTGCCAGCTGTTACCATGGAGCCCGGTTGGTAATTTCTTTATCTTAGAAATGTAGGCATCTCTTTGAAGCCCCAGCTGAAGGCCAGAGGAATTGTTCACATATTTTGTGAAAAACTAGTTATGGGTTGTCTAGTTTAGAAGTACTGAGATTTTTAGCCAGTGGCCAAGTAGAACAGGGCAATACGAAAGAGAAAGTTTATCTACATTAAAGTCTTTATTGGGACTGTTTTGCTGAAAGTTCAAAACTCAGCCATGGTGAAGACTTCTGAAGAAGGTCATTTAAGACTTTTCTGTGGGCCTGGTACAGAGGGGGAAAGACGGGGAAGATGGGGCTGAGAGCACCTCCGAGGATCTGAGAATGAGGGAAAAGAGAGATGTAAAAGAATAATGCGAAAGGGTATTGGGAATTTCCTAGCAGCAAACTTTAGCAGTAGATCAGGTAGAGCAGAGTGAAAGACGGGAGTGAGGATCCCAAAATCCTGTGAGAGACTTTAAATTTTAGTAACCTGTTTTCAGTGATGACAAAGCAACTTTAAAGGCCAATTATATTACATCTTGGATAAGGGTCTCAGGGCTCTCCTCAGCTCGTTTGAGCATTGGGTTAGCTGGTAAGAGGACCTGGTGGGACCCGGTGAGGGCACTGACAGGAGATGAGAGGAATGAGTCGGTGGAGCGGTACCTATGTACCTGCTACCTCAGCAAGGGGCCGATGGTCTGAGAACTGGTGGAGCTTTGGGTTTCTGATCTAGTTATTGGAGGGGAGAAATCAAGTTGCTGAGATGGGAGTGACATCAGAGGGTCTGGAGCAGAAGGCTGAGGATAATGATCTATTGGAGAAGCATAGTTCAGGATGTCAGTGAGGGAGGGAAAAGGCTTCCACATAGGGGAATTTCCTTTCACTCTTTTGAGCACTTGCAGAAGTTAAAAATGTCACGCAAAATTTGAGGATCTAGAGACCCCTCTGGGTGCCATAGTTTTTGGTTGTCTAATTGGTAATGTGGCCAATGCTGTGTACTGAATTTGAGGAAGAATTGGGGTTCCATCAGGCAGCCCCTGTATGCACACATTCCCATGACATACAGAAAAAGTCGGCTTTTCCCCCACACAGCCATTACTCTTTGTGGCTTTGATAGTCTGCCAGGCAAACTTAGTAATCTAGACTAGCCAACCTGCATCTGGCTCGCGTGTCCCTACATCCATAATGTTTGTTTCCATTATCTATGGTACAGAAGGGATTTAATGGTATTTTAGTGGGATCCTCTTCATCAGGGATATCACAATAAGAAATACCTATAGCCAGCTAACAAATGTCTGGGTGGAGAGATGGCCACCAGGTCCCTAAGGGGGCTGTATGCGAGATAGACCATACTTCTTTTCCAGTAGGATTTGTGATCAGCCATCACTGCTTAATGGGCTGATGAGGGTTAGGACTACTTGTAGCCAAGGGGAGAGTATATAACCTTATTCACATTGCCAATACACAATTTGAAACTGTTACCAGTCTTTTTCAGTTTCCAGAAAGATTCTGTATAGGCAGCAGGCTTGAGATGAGAGGTATGGATCCAGGAAGTGATTCTGTTTACGTTTACCACTGTAGGTGTTATAATAGCACCTGGTATGGTCCTTTTCAGCGGGGTACCAGGGATGACACCTGATATCATCTTACATAGATGAAATCTCTTACTTGATATGGATGTGGAATCCCCTGGTTCCCAGTTGGGTAGGCAGTGGCCAGCTGTTTTCACAGGTATTACTGAGTTCTTTCAAGATCTTTAAGTCTGTCAAGCAAGGGGGTGTGGAAAGGATCTTTAGGTCTTACAGTTGGGCTTAGGTGCCCTACTGGAGGAGGGCGACCATAAAGAATTTCACATGTGGTAAGGTTACTCAAAGAAACAAAGGGATTTTTTTCTTGCATGAAACATTGCATAAGGCAGGAGCATAGTCCAATCTTATGCTGGTCTCTAAGCTTAATTTCGTTAAGGTCTCTTTAATGGTTCTATTCATTCTTTCTACTTGTCTTGAACTCTGTGGTCTACAAGCACAATTTAACTTCCAATTAATCCCCAGGTTCCTGGCTAACCCCTGACTTACCTGGGTCATGAACATCGGTCAATTGTCAGGTCCTATTACTGGCTTAGCTTCCTCCAATGGTAGAGAGGCTTAGTCAGCAGCAGCGGAATCACTTAGAGTGTGTTGTGTGTTAGGGGACGAGGGCAGGGGATAAGGAGGGGGAGAAGAGTCCAGTAGAGTCAAATCTGTGACTCAGGGAGAACAGAGGGTGGAGGAGGAGGAGGTTGAGAGGGTTTGAGAGATCATGGGGGAAGGAGTAGAAGCAGAGGTAGGGGCAAGGAAAGGCTTCACCCATGGAGGAGGAGATTTGCAGAGGTCCTGCCAAGTTAAGATATATGGCTGTTGATCCGGATGGCTATGTGGCGCTGGCTGAAAGACAATACCTCTGACTTTAAATTAGTGGGAAGTAGAAAGATCCTTCTAGGGGCCATACGACTCCAAAGATGGGCCATTCTGAGGCACAGAGATTCTGCCAGGTCCAGCTTTTTACTAAAAAAAAAAAAGATTCTGAGCCCTTAAGCGGACTTTGGTCCAGTGATCAAGGGTCAGGGACAGAGGCATTGACGTGCTCTGTTCCATAATGAAAGTTCCACAAACAGTAAAAGCAAGGACACACGACACAGATAAGACAAGACCATAAAGACAGGCAATGAACGTCCAACACTGAGACCAGGAATGAGTAGCCGGCAAAACCCAATGGTATGGCAATAACGAATCTAAAAGAAAATATCACTGAGTCGAGAAGACTATTGTTCCTGGATTTCCCGAGTTCTCTGCGGGGTCCTCCAGAGAGGTGCCCTTTGTCTCTGTGACATGTCTCTCAGCCACCGTCGGAGAGAGCCCAGGCTCTTCATCGCCAGCAATTTTGCCAAGCCCTAACAAGAAACCTGAAACCAGAAAGAGGCGCCTTACTTGCTCCGAGAGGAGCCCGTTGGGGTCTCTCGTCCGCCACTGCTGGAACTCAGTGGAACCTCAATATGTAAAGGTCAGGCGAGTGTCAGAGGAAGATACTACCAAGAGACTGTCTCATGCAACAGCAAAGGGTTTATTTGTGGTCCAGCATGCTGGAGCTCAGAGCTAAATTAAATAGAGCAGAGACCTCTGAGAACAGCTTAAGCAGAGCTTATATACTTTCCTTGGAGAGGGAAGAGAGGGAAGTTTAGTGATGGGTAAGGGCGAGTGGGCGGTTTGCATGACACCGAGTGAGGGAGTACATTCTGCAGTTCGGCTGTTGGGAACAGTACATTCTAGAACAAGATTAGCAAACATTTCTCAAGATTTCAAAAGTGTTTTGTTAAGCATACAGAAAAACAGGAAGTGACAAGTACCTATTTTATTAATTTTATTAACCTTTCACTACCGACTATGCCTTTTTGACTTGATGTTCCTTCTACATTAATTCATGCAAAGTACAAGGTGCTATGCCATTGTATATCGATTTATCTGAGACAACTCTGCAGAATGTAATTCAACACCACGTATCCCTATCAAGGGCCCAATGCCCTTCTGGGCTTCAAATCAGACTTAAATTTCTTTTTTCATACATATATTTCACCTATATATTCTTCTACACATAGCAAGTTCCCAATACGATCATTCATCCAGCAAAATGATTTCTAACCCAAATCGAGCATGTTTTTAACCATAACCGGACACTGTTCCCTCAATCTAACTTTACAGAAGAGCAGGGAAGGAGTTGATATTACAATACAGAAATGTAGAAAAACTTCCACCTGCTGAGAACCTCAAAGGTCCATGCAGAAATGATCCCTGGAGAAGATGTAGGAAGCAATAAAGGACCTGAGAGACCAAAAGTCATCTTCCATTGCAAACAACCCGGTCAGGATAAAAGGTTGTGTCTGAATCAGATTTTTTTTTAATGTAGAGATCATGGACCAAACCAGGCCTTTGTGGAGATCTATTCCTGGGTGCCTTTGGTTGATATACCATTCTAACTTGTGAAAATGTCACAGGAAGTAGGGGCAGCCTCAATCTCTTGGGACCATTGGAAGCAACAGTTAGGACAAAGTGGCTGCCAAGACAGTGCCCTCATTCAGTTCAGGAAGGAAGTGACCTCACCTCACTTTCTTGGTGATGGAACTCTCTGAACGTGGGATCCAGGAAGCCAGTCACACAGAGCCAGTCCCAGTCCCAGTCCCAGTGGTCTCACTTGTTTGGATTTACCAAGGACAGGGTCAGTATTTTTTGGTACCTACAGATGTGAGGAAGGCCAAATGCCAGGAAAGCTCGGATGCAGGGCTTTTCATGAGAAAGCAGGTAGTAGCTCACGGTTGGCTCCTAAGAAGTTCACAGAGTTGGCCAAGGAAATAAGATCTGAGACAGGAAAGGCCATTTTGGGGGAACATATTATGGTCCACAAGTCAGAGGACACTCTGGATAGTCACAGACCTACTTAGGGGAAGGAGGTGCCTTTGTGGGTGTGGTTGTGGGTTTGTGGTTTTGTCTCATTTTCTGAGAATAGGTAGGACAGTCTGTTTGTTTCATTTGAAGTGGACTGCTTTGGGCCTTTTGCTTACCTATTGTTCTGTTGCCCTGAATGTCCTGAAGGTCTTTGCCTCAGGCCACCCCTTTGTGAAGCCTGAAGAAAACAATTTTCAAATGGAAATGAATGGGCATACCTGTGGCACTTTCCTTAATTGCTTTGGAAAGGGATGTGTCTGAATCAGGCCCTTGGCCCTGTGTGTGGCTGTGGCTTAGATTCTCAGCACCTGATGGATCTAAAGAAAGTTACCATGTGTGCATCCAAAGAAAATTCGCCAAAAGAGCAATTATTGGGATGAAGTCTCTCGACTTCCTCTGTAAGGTTCCTGACTTCCATCAAGTGAGAATGGGATCCTTTGGGTCAAAAGAGTTCTACAAAACCTGCAGAGGCTAGCCCATTGTGCTTGGGTTTTCTCAAGACTAAAATTCACATAAAGAATCTAAACCCCACAGACAGTAGTCCTCAAATTGGAGCGGTATTAACGGCAGGCCTATTTGATCACTTTTGGTTCACAGGATGGGTGTCCAGGCCACCTTGACTTTAGGCAAATGAGGGGCAAAGGAGCTTATTTGGGACACTGTCTTGGTCTGCACCCCTCATGGAAACCTCCAGCCAGATTATGATGAGTGTCTATTTGAAAGAAGATGAGGGCCATATGGGAGGGTTCTTGTTTTAATTGTGGTAATTTGTGTGGTAGTTGGAAGAGATGACTGGGTCCACCAGGGCTTGAACTCTGGTGTGATTCCCCTTAGAGACTGAGTTCTGGAACTGACCTCAGAGAAGTATTGCCATGAATAGTGTTGGGATTTTAGGAGACCACGCATGAGAATCGCTTTTGGAAACTGAGATCTAGGCCCAGGATGGCTTTCCACAGAGCTCAGGGATTCTGAGCCAGGATATCACATGATTTAATTCTTAAAGACTTGGTAGCCATAGTTGAGAGTCCAAACACACATGAATCTCACATTGTATACCTCAATGGGCCTGGATTCATGTGTCCTTTTGGCCACTCTTTGGGAAGGCTTGCCAGTGAGTGTTCTCCAGAGCTTTCATTGAAATGAGCTTCCTCACCATTTAATGGTTCCTGAATTAAATGAAACCCACAGTGCCTCCAAATTCATCCTTGAAAAATGACTAGATTAATACCATGAAATATTTGAAATCCCCATGACCAGGTGGCACTGGATAACCTTAAGATATCCTGTTGCTGATCATGAGTATAACAAACAGTGCCTTGATTGACTGAGTTTCGTGAAAATGGTGTAGAACAGAGATGCCAGTAAGTTGGAGCCTGCTGGGTAGTGGGAGTAGAGCAGTGGACTATAGCTGTGTAAATAAATATTTTTGGTAGGACCACCTGGATCTTCCATTGGCTTCCAAATCTTGCGACTGACATGGTGCAGGCAGCAGACCTTTATATGTAAAGGCATCTTGTTATATGTAGAGGTTTCAGGGCAATGTTCAGAATCAGGTTGCTATAGTCAAGGGGAAAGCTATGTGGGATAGAAGCCTGGTTCGTACATTCTCTTTCCGACCCTGACCAACCACACATGACAGAACTTCCTCCAGCATTGTGTCCCAGTTGAACATATTGTATTTCATGAAGCAAATACCAAATTACCAGTGCAGAAGTAAGAAACACCCTGAAAAGTGGAGGATGACCAAATGGCTTCACAGACCACACGGGAAGACACTTAGCTCCCAGTAGCAACAGTTTACCTACAAAGGGAGATTTCAGACCTGCTGCCTCATGTTCATTACAAAATAAAGAACCATGTCCTCCAGGTCACATAGATGCAGACCCAGAGTTTTGGTGTCACTACAAACGAAGCTAAATCTCCTGACAATTACATATATTACTTTTTCTTTTTTTAATTAATTTTTATTGTAGGTTGTTCAAAACAGTACATACTTCTTGATATATCAAATTTCACACTTTGATTCAAGTGGGATATGAGCTCCCATTTTTACTCCATATACAGATTGCAGAATCACATCAGTTGCAGAACCATTGATTTACATATTGCCATACATATATTTCTTGTGCCTAAGCTCAGAGGAAGTTTCTCAATAAGTCTTTAGGTCAGCACAGCTCCATGTTTCTGGAGTGTTTACCCTCTCCCATACTTTTGTAAACTGTTTTACCACCTCCAGTGTTGTGAACTCCTGAGCATTTTTCATTCCACATATGTATTCACAGGTTTTCTAACTCCTCTCCTCTAATTGTGTCTTACTTTTAGCGATGGTTATGTCAAGGTATTGTTCTGGATAAGATAGGGAAGATTTTTGTGTATCACATGTTTGCATACACATTAGATCCATTTTCCTATTTTCCATTTGAAATACTGAATCCCTGACACTAACCCATACCCTACTAGACTCTGACTACTAATCCTAATATCATGGAGAAAAAAAAACCTAACTGAATAGAAGTACAGTCCTTTTATAGGAAGCATGGTGTATATTTGTATTTGTCTTCCTCTTTATCAAGAGTATGTGTATTAAATTTAGTAAACTTTTTATTTTAATATTTCTCCATGATTTTTTAAAGTTATCACATATGTAAATTCCTGTCTCCCTTTCTCTGTATCCTATTCAGAACATGTAATTTTTTTATGCATATACAATATCCTACCTGGTATCACACGTACATTCTTGTAAGATCACTGACTTTGGAATATAAAAATTGTGAGAAGAGATGACTCTCCCTAAATAATGATGGAACTGAAATTTCCACCTATTGGTGAGCTTCCTAGTGAAAAACACTATACATAAATCCATGTTCAGTAAAATGAATATTTTTGGATTTGTGAATGAATTATATTTCATGATGAATATCGATTGGCATATATATTGCTAAATATTAATGTGTGTGTGTGTGCATGTGTGTGTGTGTGTGTGCGTGTGTGTGTGTGTATATTCTATGGATTTTAAAAAAATATGAAAAATATGTGTCTTATTATACACTCCCTAAATTCATTCATATTCATTTATGTTCATTAAATTCAAATTTTCACAAGATTATTCTCAGTAATATTCATACACCTGAAATATATTTTGGTTTCCTACTACTGAAAACTAAGTTCAGTGGATGGTGCTTAAAAATCCTAATATTTCTACAGTAACTGACCCAGTTTAACATCAATGCAAGTAGATTGCTATGGGACATGATGTGTAATTTGAAGTTCATTTTTACTCAACACTGATACATTACTATTTCTTCAGTTTATGGACATCATAGGATGTATTTTTTCATCCACAACTTCACAAATTTTTTTGGCATTTGGTTCACTTTCAATTACTTACTACTTCAGAACACATGTATTCCTCCATGTTTCTTTACTGGTCTTTTCACTAGACTTCTTTCTAAACACATTATTTTCGATTCCATAATCATTTTTGAAGCAAAACTCACTCTTCACGATATACCGTAACCCTAATAATACCATTGCATATATAACTCGTTGGAATGATGGTATATATATCAATATAAGATTTCCAATATATTTTCAGATGCAAACTCAATCCATTATTTAATGTTGGATCCAGTTACATACTTTATTCACAATATGGTCTATTCATGCATCATCTCAATAATCATCAACACAAGGTATACCTATTTGTATCCCCAGTACTAATTTATAAGTTTCCAGAATATTACTCCCCTTTATGGTGGAAGAAATACTTATGTCACCTGATCTACATATACATTTTACCACAGTAGTATTCTGGACACAAAATGCAAAGGTCACACATATGATTGTACCAAAGCCTAAATGGAAAGTGACCATGGATTACTAAAAGCATCTATGTCCAGGGTGCCTACTGCTCTCAAATGTCAATCCTATTGGTTTCTACATATTTGTTTCTTCCTAAGATTATATATTTAACCTCAAGCCTGTTGAAAATATCTAATCCTATCACTCACTTTATACTTTTCCTGATTTCCTAATGCCCCTATTGATATCTGCTTTCCTACATATTTTTCCCAGTTCATCATTGTGACTGTCTCTTCACATGTGCTGATATTTACATTCACCCTCTAACTGAAAACCAATTGCTAAAGAACTTTTGGTCCAACTCCGAGACTCACTCTTCTTCCTAAACCTACTGACTATCTTCCTAATCCTACAGACTATCCCTTTTTGACTGGATGTTCTCTTCTACTTTCAATCATCCGAGGTATAGGGTCCTATGCCATTGTATATCGATTTATCTGAGACCTCGGTGCAGAACATAATTCAATCTAAGTATACCAATCAAGGGCCCAATGCCTTTCTGGGCTTCAAATCTTTCCTAGATCTCTGATCTCATACATATATTTCACATTTATATTCTTATAAATATCACAGGTTCCCAATACCATAATTCATCCAGCAGAATGACTCCTAACCCAAATCGAACATGCTATTAACACTAACCATACACTGTTCCCTCAATCTCACTTTACAGAAGAGCAGGGACAGAGTTGGTCTTAAAATCCAGGAAGGTAGGGTATCATCCACCAGCTGAGAACCTCAAAAGTCCCTGCAGAAATAATCCCTTGAGTAGGTGTAGGCAGGTATGAAGGATCTGAGAGAGCAAAAGTCATCTTCCATGGCAAACAACCTGGTCAGGTTGAAGGGATGTGTCTGAATTAGCCTCTCTCTTCCTAATGTAGAGAAGATGGACCAAACCATGGCTGTGTGGAGAGCTGTTCCCCGGTGCCTATGGTTGATATACCATTCTAACTTATGAATGAGTCACAGCAAGTAGAGGCAGACTCCATCTTTTGGGAACCTTGGAAGCAACTGTTAAAACAAAGTGGTTTCCAAGGCAGTGACTTCATTCAGTTCTTGAAGGAAGTGACCTCACCTTACATTATTGGTGATGAAAGTCTGTGATCTTGGGATCCAGGAAACCAGGCACACAGAGTCAAACCCACTCCATGTCCCAGTGGGCTCACTTGTTTGGATTTAACAAGACAGAGTCACTCTTTCTTGGTACCTACCGATGTGAGGACAGCCAAATGCCTGGAAACTATGAAGACTGGCCTTTCCAGAGAAAGCAGGTAGTTTCTCACCACGGGCTCCTGACAACTTCACAGAGTTTGCTAAAGAGACCAGATCGGAGACAGGACACTCGATTTTTGGGGAACATAGTATGGCCCACAAGTCAGAGGACACTCCGGATAGACACAGACCTACTTGGGGGAAAGAGGTGCCTTTTTGGGTGTGAGTGTGAGTTTGTGGTTTTGTCTCATGTTCTGAGAATAGTTAGGAAAGCTGGTTTGTTTGTTTTGGAGTGGACTGTTTCTAGTAAGTCCTTTGACAACGTGAGTGTTTCTGTGTCTATATATCATACTGTGTCCGTGATTGTAGACAGTAGAAAAGAGAATGCATCAATGGATGTGTCCTGTCTACGAGAAAGCTTCAAAGCATTCATCCTGTGCAATTTAGGAATGGACTGCAGCTTGCCGTATGGATGGGCAACTCCTGCCATCTTTCTAAATTCCTGTTTTCTTCCTAAATTCTGGACACTCTCCAGAATACGCTCAAGATTTTGTGTCCAAGATATGTACCACCTCAATCTCTGTGACATGGCCATGTACTGGATAGCTGATGGGAATGGTGAGTATCTCAGAAAACTCAGATATCAGTATGCCCAAGAAAGTCTCAGTGGAGAAACCCTGCTTTGGGCCTTTTGCTTACCTATTCTGTTGCCCTGAATGTCAGGAAGGTCTTTGCCTCAGGCCACACTTTGTGAAGCCTGAAGAAAATAGTTTTCAAATGGAATTGAATGGTCATTACCTGTGCCTCTTCTTTTAATTGCTTTGGAAATGGATGTGTCTGAATCAGCCACTTGGCCCTATGTGAGGCTGTGGCTTAGATTCACAGCACATGATGGGTCTAAAGAAAAATCCCATGTGTGCATCCAAAACCAAAATGGACAAAAGAACTGTCATGGTGGATAGAGTCTCTCGCCTTCCTCTGTAAGGTTCCTGACCTCCATTAAGTGAGAATAGGGATCATTTGGGTCAAGTGAATTCTTTAAAGTTCTGCAGAGGCTATCCCATAGGTTCGTGGGTTTTCTCATGACTCCAATTCACATCTATGTTTAGAGAAGAGCAGGGGCAGTGTTGGTCTTACAATACAGGAATGCAGTGGATCTTCCATCTGTTGAGAACCTCAAAGCTCCATGCAGAAATGATCTCTGGAGAAGATGTAGGCAGCTATGTAAGACCTGAGAGAGCAAAAATCATCTTCCATGGCAAACAACCTGGTCAGGATTAAGGGTTGAGTCAGAATGAGCCTATCTCTTCTTAATGTAGAGAAGATGGACCAAACTCGGCCTGTCTGGAGAGCTGTTCCATTTTGCCTACGGGTGATATACCATTCTAACTTGTGAAAGTGTCACAGGAAGTAGGGGCAGCCCTCATCTCATGGGACCGTTGGAAGCAATTGTTATGACAAAGTGGTTGCCAAGGCAGTGATCTCATTCAGTTCCTGAAGGATGTGATCTCATCTCACTTCCATGGTGATGGAACTCTCTGAACTTGGGATACAGAAAGCCAGGCACCCAGAGCCAGTCTCAGTTCTAGTCCCAGTGGTCTCACTTTTTTGGATTTACAAAGGACAGAGTCAGTCTTTCTTGATACCTACTGATGTGAGGATGGCCAAATGCCAGGAAAGCTCGGAAGAGGGGCTCTTCCTGAGAAAGCAGATAGTGGCTCACTCCTGGCTTCTACAACTTCACATTGTTGGCCAAGAAGACCAGATCTGAGACAGGTCAGGCCATTTCGGAGGATCATAGTATGGCCCATCAGTCAGAGCACACTCCGGAGAGTCACAGACCTATTTGGGGGAAGGAGGTGCCATTGCGGGTGTGGGTTTGTGGTTTTGTCTCATGTTCTGAGAATAGTTAGAAAAGGCGGTTTGTTTGGTTTGGAGTGAACTGTTTCTAGTAAGTCGTTTGACAATGCAAGTGTTTCTATTTCTGTATCCCACTGTGTCCGTGCTTGTAGACATTAGAAAAGAGAATGCATCAATGGATGTGTCCTGTCTCATAGAAAGCTTCCCAGCATTCATCCAGCACAATTTATGAATTGAATGCAGCTTGCCTTATTGATGGGCGATACCTGCTACCTTCCTAAGTTGCTGTTTTCTTCCTGAATTATGGCCAATCTCCAGAATAGGCTCATGGTTTTGTGTCCAAGATATGTATTACCTCCAAGCTCTGTGACATGGCCATGTACTGGATAGCTGAATGGAATGGCGAGCATCTCAGAAAACTCAGATATCAGTGTGACCAGTAAAGTCTCAGTGGAGAATCCCTGCTTTGGGCCATTTGCTTACCTATTGTTCTGTTGCCCTGAGAGTCAGGAAGGTCTTTGTCTCAGGCCAACCCTTTGTGAATCCTGAAGGAAAGATTTTTCAAATGGAAATGAATATGCTTTACCTTTGGCTCTTTCCTTAATTGATTTGGAAAGAGATGTGTGTGAATCAGCCTCTTGGCCCAGTGTGATTCTTTGACTTAGATTCTCAGTACCTGATGGATCTAAAGAAAGATCCCATGGGTGCATAAAATCCAAAATGGCAAAAGAGCAGTCATTGTTGATGAAGTATTTTGCCTTCCTCTCTAAGGTTCCTGAATTCCATCAAGTGAGAATAGGGATCTTTTGGGTCAAATGAGTTCTTCAAATCTATTCAGAGGCTATCCAATAGGTGCTTGAGTTTTCTCATCTTTCCAATTCACATAAAGAATCTGTACCCGACACTCAGTAGGACTCAAATTGGAGAAGCAGAGCAGTATTAAGGGCAGGCCTATTTGATCACTCCTGGTACACAGGAAGGGTGTACAGGCCACTGGGAATTTAGGCAAATGAGGGGCAACAGAGCTTATTTTGGACACTGTCTTGGGCTACGCTAATGCTATCAAATGTCAATTCTATTATTGACTTCATATTTGTTTTATCCTAAGCTCATATATTCATCCTCAACCCTGTTGAAAATATCTAATCCCATCACTCACTTTATTCTTTTCCTGATTACCTAATGTCTCTATTGATATCTGCTTTCCTACATATTTTGCCCTGTGCATCATTGTGACTGACTCTTCACTTGTGTTGACGTTTACATTGACTCTCTAACCAAAACCCTATTGCTAAAGAACTTTTGTTCCAAATCCTATACTCACTTTTCTTCCTAAACTTACCGACTATCTTTCTAATCCAACTGACTATAACTTTTTGAATGGATGTTCTCTTCTACATTCAATGATCCAAGTACAGTTCAGGTTTCTATTCAACCGGGTGAGGGAGTAGATTCTGCAGTTTGGCAATTGGGGACAGCACATTCTGGCAACAAGATTAGCAAAGAGTTCTCAAGATTTCAACAGTGTTTCGTTAAGTGTACAGAAAAACAGGAAGTGACAAGTACATATTTTATTAACCTTTCATTCCCCACTTCTTTCTCTGGCTACTTTTAATCATAAAAGTGATCGTTGTGGGGTGTCACATTCTATCAGGCTATCTCATGCAACATCAAAGGGTTTATTGGGTGTCCAGAATGCTGGGGTTCAGAGCTCACCTGAATAGAGCAGATAGCCCTGAGAATAGCTGAAGTAGAGCTTATATACTTTCCCTGGAGAGAGAAGGGAGGGAATTGTATTGATGGGTCAGGGCGAGTGGGCGGTTTGCATGCAACTGGGAGAGGGAGTACATTCTGCAATTTGGCAGCTGGGGATAGAACATTCTGGGAACAAGTTTTGCAAACATTTCTCAAGATTTCAACAGTGTTCTGTTAAGCATACAGAAAAACAAGATGTGACAAGTACCTATTTTATTAATATTTCATTCCCCACTTCTTCTTCTGGCTACTTTTAATCATAAAAGTGATCTTTGTGGGGTGTCACATTCTATGTCTGCTAGTGGGGTATTACCATTATTTTAATTTGTCCAATTTGAGCTTGGAGAAAAGAAATTACATGGTTGAGGAAACAGGGTTTTATAGTTAGTAATAATATGAGGATTATTATTGGACCGGCCAGGGTTGATAAAAACGTAATTAACCAGGGGGACTGTGTAAAAAAAGACTCAAACTACCCTTTTTGTGCCTCTCTCTCTCCTTGTTGCTCTTCAAGGCATCTTTTTAATTTACTCATAGATTTTTTTACAACTCCAGTATTGTCGACATAAAAACAACATTCTTCCCTCAATGAAGCACAAAGGCCCCCCTCTGTCATGAAAAGGAGGTCCAACCCTCCACTGTTCTGTAAAACAACTTCAGAGAGAGAGGTTAAAGATTCCTGCAAAGCTGTGATGGAGGTTTCTAAAATCTTTAAGTTTTGATCTATTGCTGCTTCTAATTGGGTCACTTGTTGTGTCCCACGGACCAGAGTAGTGGTTCTTGTGCCCAACCCTGCAGCAACTCCTATTCGTAATAGAATGGCTAAGGTGAGGGACATATGTTCCCAGCGGAACCGGGTTGTATGTCCCCCTCTTTGATCTTCAGATGAACCTGCGTCATGATAGAGCACTCTGGGAAACATCTGCACCATTTCACAATTAATCACATCTGTTGACCATTTCATGAAAACATAAACAATGTTTAAGTATATAGAATTATACTGTTGTAGGGACAGACAAGGCAAGGCACCTAAGATAGCACCAAAGACACGGAAACAGTCTTTTTTGGTTTCAACCAGATTCAGAGGGCATTGCTTCTGTTGTAATCAATTAATCCCCTGAAACCCAAGTTACGTAGTTTCAGAATTTTGTACCCAACACGTAAGGGAAGGGGCTCAGAAGTTCACAGTCTGCAGAAGTTCACAAAAAGCAGTTTTTGTTTCTGTTTTTTCCTCAGTTTGGGCAAGTTAACTTTTAAAGGACACCTGGGTGGGGGTGTCTTCCCTTTCTTTTTTTCCCCCTTCCAGCTGTTTCCATACAGCCCAGTTTGTAACTTCTTTATCTTAGAAATGTAGTCATCTCTGTGAAGCCCCAGCTCAAGGCCAGAGGCCTTTTTTTCAAATATTTAGTGACAAACTAGTAAGGGTGTGTCTAGATCAGGAGTGCTGAATTTTTTAGCCAGTTGCCAAGGAGACCAGGGCAACACAAAAATAGGAAGTTTATCTACAGTGAACTCTTTTATAGGGACTCTTTTGCTGAAAGTCCTAAATCATCCATGGTGAAGACTTCTGGAGAAGGTCAGTTAAGACTTTTCTGTGGGCCTGGTACAGAGGGGGACAATTTGGAAGGCAGGGATAAGAGCAGCTCTGTGGATCTGAGAATGAGGAAGGAGAGATGTAAAAGAATATTGGGAGAGGGCTTTGGGATCTTAATAGCAACAAAAACTTGAGCAGTAGAACAGATAGAACAGAGGGGGAGACGGGAGTGAGATTCCAAAAAGCCTGTGAGGGACTTTAAATTCTTAGTAACCTGTTTTTAGTGATGACAAAGCAACATTAAAGGCCATTTTCATTACATCTTGTATTAGGGTCTGAGGATTCTTCTCAGCGGGTTTGAGCTTTGCATTAGGTGGTAAGAGGACTGGGTGAGACCCGGTGCGGGCACTCACAGGAGAGGAGAGGAGTGAGTGAATGGAGTGGTACCTCAGTACCTGCAACCTCAGCAAGGGAGCAATGGTCTGAGAACCAGTCGAGATTTGGGTTTTTGATCTAGATATTGGAGGGGAGAAATCAAGTTGCTGAGGTGGGAGTGACAGCAGAGAGTCTGGAGCACAAGGCTGAGGGTGAGCATCTATTGGAGAAGCATAGTTCAGGATGTGAGCAAAGGAGAGAGAAGGCCTCCACATAGCGGAATCTCCTTTCACCCTTTTGAGCACTTGCAGAAGTTAAAAAGGTCACACAGAATTTGAGGATCTAGAGACCCCTCTGGGGGCCATCGGTTTTGGTTATCTAATTCGTAATATGGCCAATGCTGTGTACAGAATTTGATGAGGAGTTTGGGTTTCATCTGACAGTCCCTGTATGCTCACATCCCCATGACTTACAATAGAAGTCTGCTCTCCCCCCCCACAGCCGTGACTGTTTGTGGCTTTGATAGTATGCCAGGCAAACATAGTAATCTAGGCTAGCCAACCTGCATCTGGCTCAGGTGTCCCTACATCTATAATGTTTGTTTCCATTATCTATGGTACGGAAGGGATTTAATGGAATTTTAGTGGGATCCTGTTAATCAGGGATATCCCAATAGGAAAGACCTATAGCCAGCTGACAAATGACTGGGTGGAGAGATGGCCACCAGGTTCGTAAGGGGGCTGTATTCGAGATAGGCCATACTTCGTGTCCAGTAGGATTTGTGATCAGCCATCGCAGCTTAAGGGGCTGATGAGGGTTAAGACTACTGGTCGTCAAGGGGAGAATAAATATCTTCCAGGATCTTCTTTACAACCATTTGCGATGTTTCTTTTTTCTTCTTTTTTATTTCTTTTTTTTTGTGTGTGTGGGGAAGGCTTCAATACATCCTGAAAATGTATGTTCAAAGACTAGGAGTTATTTTAGTCCATACCTTACTGGCTTAATTTCAGTAAAGTCCACTTCCCAGAATTGTCCTCGTCTGGTTCCTCATAGGTGCTTTCCTGCAGGAAGCTTGGAAGTGTAAGCTTTAACCAATTAATGGACCTGACAGGCTTTTGTTACCCATTCAGTTATTTCCTTTTGCTGTGAGTAGGTTAGTGGAAAACTGTGTTCTTGATCCTTCACGAATGAATGCAGTTTCTTTGAACAAAGGTGAGTGAGTTGATGAACATTTGCTACTGACATAGTTAGAGCCATGATTATAGGAGTAGTTACTGAAGGATTAAAAAATTCCACTTGGGGGCCTTCAGGGTTAAAAGTTATTTTGGCCCAGAGCTTGGTGAGCAGAACTCTGCCCATCAATGGGGCCAGGCATTCTGGGATTACTAGGAAGGAGTGATGGATTTTTCCTTTTCCCTGGTCCATGGTCCTCTTAGTTGTCAAAGCCCGATATTTACTTCTGTTAGACTCTTGAATTAGAGATCTTTTATTCGGTAGAGGGCCCAATGGGCCTTACGGGCTGAGTATATTCCCCCTGCATCTACTTCAAAGTTTATTGTGTTCCCCTCCACTTCAAAAGTTACCTTGAGGTCAGGGAGAGGATCTGAGCCCGGACTTTCTTAGTATTCCTCCAGAGTCAGAATATCTGGCTGGCATGGCTGTCTCTTTCTAGGGCACTCTTTGGCCCAGTGTCCTTTTTCTTTAGAGTAGGCACATTGATCTGAGGCCAGGGGTGGCCTCTAGTGTGTGCCCAGGTGTCCCTTCCTGTCTCTCTGTTTCTTAATTTCTGGCCTATTTGTTGTTGTGACCAGGACCTTAGTCAATGCCTTAGTCTGTCTTTTGTTTCTTTTATCCTCACTCAGCTCCCTTCTCTTCCTCAGTTTCTCTCTTAAAGTATACCTTCTCGGGTTCTCTGACTAAATCCCTCAAAGTCATATCTTGTAATCCATCTAAGCATTGTAACTTTCTTTTAATATCCAGGGCAGCTTTCCCAATAAAGGCCATTGTGACAGATGCCTTTTGATCCTCTGCCTGAGGATCGAAAGGAGTATGTCTCTTATATGGCTACATAATTATCTCTAGGAACATACAGGGAGATTCATCAGGCCCTTAAATAATCTCTCTTACCTTGGCCAAATTAGTTGGTCACCTAGCAGCCACTAAGATACCCACTATTAGAGCCCGGCGATAAGTGGACAGATGCTCCCTACCTTCAAAGGTGTTGGGGTCCCAGTTGCGTCATTTCAAGAGAAAGCCGGCTTTGAATATATTGGGAAGTTTTGTCGGTCACGCATTTGGTCCGAGGATACTTTTTTCTAGCATCCAGGAGGATTCTCTTTTGTTCCTCTGTCATGAAGAGAGTCCCTAGGAGTTGTTGGCAGTCATCTCAAGTTGGTTGGTGTGAAAACATCAATGACTTCACCAGACCTGAGAGCCAGGTTGGGTCCTCGGTAAAAGGGGGATTGTTATTTTTCCATTTATATAGGTCTGAAGAGGAGAAGGCCAATACTGGTAGGCTTGCATTTTTTCCCTATGGCCATCGTCAATCATTGGTCCTTAGGGATGGAGGGAAGCAACACGGGAGTTCCAGGGTTTTCAATCATTTGCCACCGGCGAGTTCCTTTAGCAACTCCAGCTTCCTCCAGGGGAGGAGGGGCTGTGTGTGACGCAGGGGAGTTATCTGGAGGGCCCTGGGCTGCCTTAGCTTCCTCCAATTGCGGAGAGGCTGAGTCAGCAGCTGGAGAATCACTTAGAGGGTGTTGGGGGTTGTGGGACAAGGGTAGAAGATAAGGAGGGGGACGAGAGTCCAGTAGAGTCAAATCTTGTGACTCAGGGAGAACAGAGGGTGGAGGAGGAGGAGGAGCAGAGGGGTTGAGAGATCGTGGGGGAAGGAGTAGGAACGGGGACACAGCAAGGAAAGGCTTCACCCACGGAGGAGGAGATTTGCAGAGGTCCTGCCAAGTTAAGGTATATTCCTGTTTATCAGTATGGCTATGTGGCCCTAGCTGTAAGACAATATCTCTGTCTTTTTAAATTAGTGGGAAGTAGAAAGATCCTTCTAGGGGCCATCCGAATCCAAAGGTGGGCCATTCTGTGGCACACAGAGTCTGCCAGGTCCAGCGTTTTACTGAAAAAGAAACATTCTGAGCCCTTAAGCGGACTTTGGTCCATAGATCAAGGGTCAGGGACAGAGGCATTGAAGTGATCTGTCCCATAATGAAAGATACACAAACAGTAAAAGCAACGACACAGGACACAGACAAGAGAAAACAATAAAGACAGGCAATGGACGTCCAACACTGAGACCAAGACTGAGCAGGTGGCAAAACCCGATGGGCTGGCAATACCGAATCTGAAACAAAGTATCACTGAGTCCAGGGGACTATTATTCCTCGATTCCCGAGTCCTCTGTGGCGTCCCCCAGGGACTTGGCTTGTGGCTCTGTGACACGTCTGCCAGCCACCATCAAAGAGAGCTCACACACTTCATCGACAGCCATTTTGCCAAGCCCTAACCTGAAACCTGAAACGAGAAAGAGGTGCCTTACTTACCCTGAGAGTAGCCCATTGGGGTCTCTCGTTCACCACTGCTGGATTTCGGTGCAACCTCCATATATAAATATCGGAAGAGCATTGGGGGAAGAGACCACCAAGAGACTCTCTCATGCAAAAACAAAGGGTTTATTGGGGGTCCAGCATGCTGGGGATCAGAGCTCATTTGAATAGAGCAGAGAACCCTGAGAACAGCTTAAGCAGAGCTTATATACTTTCTTTGAAGAGGGCAGGGAGGAAAGTTTATTGATGGGCCTGGGCGGGTGAGCAGTTTGCGTGCAACTGGGTGAGGGAGTACATTCTGAAGTTTGGCAGTTGGGGACAGCACATTCTGGGAAAAAGTTTAGAAAACACTTCTCAAGATTTCAACAGTGTTTTATTAAGCATACAGAAAAACAGGAAGTGACAAGAATCTATTTTATTAACATTTCACTACCGACTATACTTTGCCAGATTTCCTAAAGTCTCTATTGATATCTGCATTCCTACATATTTTCCCCAGTTCATCATTGTGATTAATTCTTCACATGTGCTGACATTTACATTCACTCAATACCCGAAACCCTATATCTAAAGAACTTTTGGTCCAAATCCTATACTCACTCTCCTTTATAAACATACCGACTATCTTCCTAATACTCCTGACTATCCATTTTGACTGGAAGTTCTCTTTGAAAATCAATCATCCAAGTTACAAGGTCCTATGCTTAATACCCAATCAAGGGCGCAATGCCCTTCTGGGCTTCAAATCTTACCTAGATTTTTGTTTTCAGATTCATATATTTTACCTATATATTCTTGAAAATATCGCAGGTTCCCAATACCATTATTCATCCAGCAGAATGATTTCTATTCTGAATCAAACCTGTTATTAACCCTAACCATACACTGTTCCCTCAATCTAACTTTAGAGAAGAGCAAGGACAGAGTTGGTCTTAAAATACAGGAATGTAGGGGATCTTCCAACTGCTGAGAAACTCAAAGGTCTATGCGCAAATGATCCCTAGAGAAGTTGTAGGCACCTATGAAGGAACTGAGAGAGCAAAAGTCATCTTTCATTGCAAACAACCTGGTCAGCATGAAGGGATGTGTCTGAATCAGCCTCTCTCTTCTTTATGTAGAGAAGAAGGACCAAACGAGGCCTCTGTGGAGAGCTGTTCCCGGTTACCAATGTTTGATATACCATTCTAACTTGTGAAAGTGTCAAAGGAATTAGGGACAGCCTCCATTTCATGGGACCTTTGGAAGCAAATGTTAGGACAACGTGCTTGCCAAGGCATTGACCTCATTCAGTTCCTGAAGGAAGTGACCTCACCTCACATTCTTGGTGATGGAACTCTCTGAACTTGGGATCCAGGCATCCAGGCACACAAATCTAGTCCCAGGCCCAGTACCAGTGGTCTCACTTCTTTTGATTTACCAAAGACAGAGTCAGTCTTTCTTGGTATCTACTGATGTGAGGATGGCCAAATGCCAGGAAAGCTCTGAAGAGTGGCCTTTCCTGAGTAAGCAGGAAGTGGCTCGCTGTTGTCTCCTGACAACTTCACAGAGTTGGCCAAGGAAACCAGATCTGAGACAGAACAGGCCATTTGATGGGAACATA
This sequence comes from Callospermophilus lateralis, assembly GCF_048772815.1. NCBI lineage: Eukaryota > Metazoa > Chordata > Mammalia > Rodentia > Sciuridae > Callospermophilus > Callospermophilus lateralis. The sequence continues at coordinate 20,158 of NW_027514560.1, read as the reverse complement.
GTACGGCCCACCAGTCAGAGGTCACACACGATAGTCAGAGACCTACTTTGGGAAAGGAGGTGAATTTGTGGGTGTGAGTGTGTGTTTGTGATTTTGTCTCATGTTCTGAGAATAGGTAGGAAAGGCAGTTTGTTTGGTTTGGAGTGGACGATTTCTAACAAGTGATTTGACAAGGCGAGTGTTTTTATGTCTGTGTATCCCACTGTGTCCATGGTTGTAGACATTAGAAAAGAGAATGCATCAAAGGATATGTCCAGGCTAGTAGAAAGCTTACCAGAATTCTTTCTGCCCAATGTATGAAAGGAATGCAGCTTGCCTTATGGATGGGTAACACCTGCTATCTTCCTAAGTTCCTGTTTTCTTCCTGAATTCTGGCCACTCTCCAGAATAGGCTCATGATTTTGTGACCAAGTTATGTACCACCTCCAAGCTCTGTGACATGGCCATGTACTGGATAGCTGAAGGGAATGGCGAGCGTCTCAGAAAATTCAGATATCAGTGTGACCAGGAAAGTCTCAGTGGAGAAACACTTCTTTGGGCCGTTTGCTAACCTAATGTTCTGTTGCCCTGAATGTCAGGAAGGTCTTTGCCTCTTGCCACCGCTTTGTGAAGCCTGAAGAAAACAGTTTTCAAATGGAAATGAATATGGATCACCTGTGGCTCTTTGCTTAATTGCTTTGAAAAGGGATGTGTCTGAATCAGCCTCTTGGCCCTGTGTGAGGTTGTGGCTTAGATACTCAGCACGTGGTGGATGTAAAGAGAGATCCCATGTGTGCATCCAAAACCAAAATGGCCAAAAAGCAGTCCTTGTGGATGAAGTCTGTCGCCTTCCTCTTTAAAGTTCTTGAACTCCATCAAGTGAGAATAGGGATCCTTTGGGTCAAATGGGTTCTTCAAAGACCTGCAGAGGAGCTTGTGTTTTCTCATGACTGCAAATCACATAAAAATATATACCTGACAGTCAGTTTTCCACAAATTGGAGAAGCATAGAAGTATTAACGTCTAGCATATTTGATCACTCCTGTTTCACGCCAATGAGGGGCAAGGGAGTTATTTTGGACACTCTCTTGGACTCCGCCACTCATGGAAACCTTCAGCCAGAGGTTGTGATTAGTGTCTATATGGAAGAAGATGAGGGCCATATGGGAGGGTTTTGGTTTTAATTTTGGTCATTTGTGTCCGGTTGGAAGACATGACTGGGACAACCTGGGCTTGAACTCTGGTGTGATTCCCCTTAGAGACTGAATTCAGAGAAGTATTGCCATGAATTTTGTTGGGATTTTAGGAGTCCACCAATGAGAATCACCCTTGGAAACTGAGATCTAGGCCCAGGGTGGCTTTCCACAGAGCCCTGGGTATCTCAGCCAGAAGATCACATGATTTAATTCTGAAAGACTTGCCAGCCATTGTTGAGAGTCACAACACCCATGGACGTCACATTGTAGACCTCAATAGGCCTGGCTTCATGTGACATTTTGGCCACTCTTTGGGAAGCCTTGCCTGTGAGAGTTCTACAGAGCATTGATTGAAATGAGCTTCCTCACCATTTAAAGGTTCCTGAATGAATTGAAACCCACAGTGCCTGCAACGTCATCCTTGAAAAATGCCTAGATAAATACCATGAAATTTTTGAAATTCCCATGACCAGGTGGCACTGGAGAAACTTTGGATGTCCTGTTGCTGATCGTAAATATGCAAGACAGTGCCTTGATTGAGTGGGTTTCATGAAAATGGTGTAGAACAGAGAGGCCAGTATGTTGGAACCTGCTGAGTAGTGGGCCTAGAGCAGTGGTAGGCAGGTGTGTGATAAAAAATTTGTGGTGGGGCCATGTGGATCTGCCATTGGATCCCAAATGGCTTGTGACTTACATGGTGCAGCCAGCAAACCCTTCCATGTAAAGGCTTCTGGTTATATGGAGATGTTTCCGGGCAATGTTTAGAATCAGGTTACTATGGACATGGGGCCAAGCTATGTGGGATAGAAGCCGGGTTGGTGCATTCTCCTGCAGACCCTGACCAACCACACATGAAAGAATTGCCTCCAGAACTGTGTCCCAGTTGAACTTCTTTTATTTCATGAAGCAAATGCCAAAGTCCCAGTGCAGCAGCAAGAAACACCACAAAAAGTGGAGGATGACCAAATGGCTTCCCAGTCCACATGGGAATACCCTTAGCCCCCAGTGGCCACAGTTTACTTACAAAGAGAGAATTCAGCACTGCTGCCTCATGTTCATTGGAAAATAAGAAACCATGTCCTCCAGGTCACATAGATGCAGACACAGCTTTGATAGTCTCAGTAAAAAGAAGCTAAAGCTCCTGACAACAACATATATTTCAAGTGCCCAAACTCAGAGGCAGTTTCTCAAGAAGTATTTAGGCCAGCAGAGCTCCATGTTTATGGAGTGTTTACCCTGTCCCATACTAGGGAAACTCCTCTACCACTTCCAAGGTTGTAAACTCCTGAGCATATTATTCACATATTTAATTACTCTTCTCCTCTAATTGTGTCTTACTTTGGGCGAAAAAAATGTCAAGGAATTGTTCTGGATGAGAGTGGGAAGATTTTGTTTAGCACATATTTGCATACACATTGGATTCATTTTTCTATTTTACATTTGAAATACTGAATCCCTGACACTAACACATGCCCTGCTAGATTCTGAATACTAATCCTAATATGATGGAGAAAAATAACGGAAACAGAATAGAAATACAAGCAGTTCAGAGGAGGCATGTTGTATACTTGGACTTGCCTTTTGCATTATATAGGGTAGGAGTTATAAATCTAGTCAATATTTTGTTGAAATAGTTTTCCATGTGCTTTTAAAGTTAACAAATATGTGAATTCCTGTCTCCCTTTCTCTGTATTCTATTCAGCACATGTATTCTTATATGCACATATAGAATCCTACCTGGTATCACACGTACATTCTTGTGAGTTACATGACTTGGCAGATACAAAGTGTGAGAAGAGATCACTCCTCTTAAACGCTGTTTGACCTGAAAATTCAACCTATGGGTGAGCTTCCTAGTTGAAAAAAGTTATACATAAATCCATATCCAGTAAAATGAATATTTTTGGATCTGTGGATGATACATATTTCACGGTGTAATTCGATTGGCATATATATTGCTAATTTTTAAAATCTGTGTGTGGATATATATATATATATATATATATATATATATATATATATATATATATATATTCTCTCCAGATATTTCAAAATATTTAATATATGTGTCTTATTATACACTCCCTAAATTCATTCATGATTATGTATGTGGATTTATAATCAACTTTTCACAAGATTATTCTCAGAAATATTCATTCACCTGATATACGTATTTTTTTCCTAGTATTGAAAACTAACTTCAGTGAATGGTGCATATAAATCCTAATATTTCTACAGTAACTGATCCATTTTCACATCAATGCAAGTAGATTCCTATGGGACATGATAAGTATTTTGAAGTTCATTTTTATTCAAAACTAGTACATTACTATTTCTTCAGTTTATGCACATTATTGGATATATATTTCATCCACAAGTTCACAAATTTATAGGCATTTATTTCACTTTCAATCACTTTCTGCTTAAGAAAACACGTGTTCTGCCATGTTTCAAACTGGTCTTTTCATGAGACTTCTTTCCAAACACATTATTTTTGATTTCCATAATCACTTTTGAAGCAAAACTCACACACTCTTCATGATAAACCATAACCCTAGGATTACAATTAGACGTATAACTAGTTGTTATGAATGATTATATATCAATATATGATTTCTTATGTATTTTCAGATATCAATTCAATACATTATTTAAAGTGGAACCAGTTATATTATTTATTAACTGTATGGTCTATTCATGCATTATCTCTATATTCATAGACACAGGGTACACCTATTTTTACCCTCAATACTAATTTATACGTTTTCAAAATATTCCTCAAAAAATGGTGGAAGAAATACTCATGTCACCTGATCTATATATACATTTTATCACAGTAATATTCTGGACAAAAAAATCAAAGGTCACCCTTAAGGTTGTACCAGAGCCTAAATGGAAAGTGAGCATGGATTACTAAAACCTTCCATGTCCAGGTGGCCTAATGCTCTCAAATGTGAATCTTATTGGTGACTACATTTTTGTTTCTTCCTAAGATTATATATTCAACCTCAAGCCTGTTGAAAATGTCTAATCCTATCACTCACTTTATACTTTGCCTGATTTAGTAATGTCTCTATTTATATCTATTTTACTACATATTTTCCCCTGTTCATCATTGTGACTGACTCTTCACTTGTGCTGACATTTACATTCACTGTCTACCTGAAACCCTATTGCTTAAGAACTTTTGGTCTAAATCCTATTCTCACTCTTCTTTGTAAACCTACTGACTATCTTTCTAATCCTACCGACAATCCCTTTTTGAGTGGGTGTTCTATTCGACATTCAATCATCCAAGGTACAAGCTCCTATGCCATTGTATATAGATTTATCTGAGACATTTTTGCAGAAAATAATTCAAAGCTAAGTGTACCAATTAAGGGCCCAATGCCCTTCTGGACTTCATATCTTCCCTAGATTTCTGTTTTTATACTTATATTTCACCTATATATTCTTGTAAATATCATAGTTTCCCAATACCATTATTCGTCATGCAGAAGGATTCCTAACCCCAAATTGAACATGTTACTAACCCAAACCATACACTGTTCTCTCAATCGAACTTTACAGAACAGCAGGGACAGGGTTGCTCTTAAAATACAGGAATGTAGGGCATGTTCCAGCTGTTGAGAACATCAAAGGTCCATGCAGAAATGATCCCTTGAGAACATGTAGGCAGCTACGAAAGACCTGAGAGAGAAAAGTCATCTTCTATGGCAAACAACCTTGTCAGCATGAAGGGATGTGTATGAATCAGCCTCTCTCTTCTTAATGTAGAGAAGATGGACCAAAACAGTGCTAGGTGGAGAGCTGTTCCCAGGTGCCCATGGTTTATATACCATTCTAACTTGTGAAAGTGTCACAGGAAGTAGGGGCAGCCTCCATCTCATGGGACTCTTGAAAGCAACTGTTAGGACAAAGTGGTTGTCAAGGCAATGACCTCATTCAGTTCCTGAAGAAGTGTTCTACCTCACTTCCTTGGTGATGGAACTCTCTTAACTTGGGATCCAGGAAGCCAGGCACCCGGAGCCAGTCCAGTCCCAGACCCAGTAGGCTCACTTGTTTGAATTTACCAAGGAGAGTGTCAGTCTTTCCTGGTACCTACAGATGTGAGGATGGCCAAATACCAGGAGAGCTCTGCATAGGGGCCTTTCCTGAGAAAGTAGGTAGAGGTTCACCGCAGGCTCCTGACAACTTCACAGAGTTGGCCAAGGAGACCAGATCTGAGATAGGACAGGCCATTTTGGGGAAACATAGTATGGCCCACCACTCAGAGGAAACTCCGGAGAGTCACAGAGTTACTTGGGGGAAGGAGGTGTCTTTGTGGGTGTGGGTGTGATTTTGTGGATTTGTCTCATGATCTGAGAATAGGTAGGAAAGACGGTTTGTTTGATTTGGAGTGGTCTTCTTCTAGTAAGTCGTTGGACAAGGCAAGTGTTTCTATGTCTGTGTATCCCACTGTGTCCGTGGTTGTAGACATTAGAAAATAGAATGCAACAATTGATATGTCCTGTATAGTAGAAAGATTCCCGGCATTCATCCTGCCCAATTTATGAATGGACTGCAGCTTGCCTTATCCATGGGCAACACCTGCTACCTTCCTAAGTTCCTGTTTCTTACAGAATTCTCACCACTCTCCAGAATAGTCTCATGGTTTTGTGTCCAAAATATGTACCACCTCCAAGCTCTGTGACATTGCCATGTCCTGGATAGCTGAAGGGAATGGCGAGCATCTCAGAAAACTCAGATATCAGTGTGACCAAGAAAGTCTCAGTGGAGAAACCATGTTTTCGGCCTTTTGCTTATCAATTGTTCTGTTTCCCTGAATGTCAGGAAGGTCTTTGCCTCAGGCCACCCCTTTGTGAAGCCTGAAGAAAACAGTTTTCAAATGGAAATGAATGGGCATCACCTGTGGCTCTTTGCTTAATTGCTTTGGAAAGGGATGTGGCTGAATCAGCCTCTTGGCCCTGTGTGAGGTTGTGGCTTAGATTCTCAGCACCTGATGGATGTAAAGAGAGATCCCATGTGTGCATCCAAAACCAAAATGGCCAAAAGAGCAATTATTGTGAATGAAGTCTCTCGCATTCATTTGTAAGGTTCCTGACCACCATCAAGTGAGAATACGGATCCTTTGGTTCAAATGAGTTATGCACAGCCCTGCAGAGGCCAACCCATAGGTTTTTGGGTTTTCTAATGGCTCCAAATCATATAAAGAATCTATACCTGACAGTCAGTAGGCCTCAAATTGGAGATGCAGAGCAGTATTAACAGCTGGCCTATCTGATCACTCCTGGTTCACCGGATGGGTGTCCAGGCCACCTTGACTTTAGGCAAATGAGGGGCAAGGGAGCTTATTTTTGACACTGTCTTGGGCTGCACCCCTCATGAAAAACTCCAGCCAGAGGTTATGATAAGTGTCTATATGGAAGAAGATGAGGGCCATGTGGGAGTGTTTGGTTTTAATTGTGGTCATTTGTTTGGCGGTTGGAAGAGATAACTGGATCCACCTGGGCTTGAATTCTGGCATGATTCCTCTTAGAGACTGAGTTCTGGAATTTACCTCAAAGAAGTATTGCCATGAAATGTGTTGGGATTTTAGGAGGCCACGCATGAGATGCGCCCTTGAAAACTGAGATCGAGGGCCAGGGTGTCTTTCCACAGTGCAGTGAGAATCTCAGCCAGGATATCACATGATTTTTTTTTGAAAGACTTGGCAGCCATAATTGAGAGTCTAAACACAAATGGAACTCATCTTGTAGACCTCAATGATCCTGGCTTCATGTGACCTTTTGGCCACTTTTTGGGAAGCCTTGCCTGTGAGATTTCTCCAGAGATTTCATTTAAATGAGCTTCCTCACCACATAATGGTTCCTCCATTAATTGAAACGCACAGTGACTCCAACTTCATCCTTCAAAAATGGCTAAATAAATACCATCAAATTTCTGAAATTCCCATTACCAGGTGGCACTGGAGAACCTCTGGATATCCTGTTGCTGAACATGAGTGAAATAATTCCCCACGCAATGACACTTCACCGAGAGAATTACAATTTTATTGCTAAAAGCTGTGTGCTTATATAGAACTAAGGGGGAGATGGTATGGCTTAGATAAATGGCAGCAACCCGTTTATTGACAAGTTCTTTCAAATATCAGCTCCAGAGCCCAGGAATTAGTTCTAATTGGGGCTAAGGATCCCCACAAGGGAGATTTGAAATTGGCGCTGGCGGGAGAGTTCACAAGGGCGGGAACTTTTTGCGCCACTGCAGAAATGAAGAAGGTAGGAAGAAGAAGTCCTTAGGCGCCATGTTGGGGTTTTTCTCTGGGGTATGGCTGCCATTTATTCTTTTCCCAACATTCCACCCTTTTTGTTTTCTTAGGAAGTGGGGCGTCGTTTGTCAGATCCGGCTGCTTCCTGCTGTGTGGGGGTGGTGTGGGGCCTAGAAAGAGAAGAGGAGGAATGCTCAGGGGGCAGGTATGGGGATATCATGGCAGCCAGAAATAAAACCCAGTGGCGATAGACAGCTATTTTCATAGGGGTGAAGTCAATGAATGTTCCCTGAAGCCAAAGATGTTGATGGCATGGAACCAGTCCTGGATGGAAGAGATTGTTGGTATCAGCCACTGGTCCTGTAACAGAGACTCAAGGAAATACTGGAAGCGTTGCCTGGACATGGTGTCGCCAGCACCTGAAGAAGATCAGAGCGAATAAAAACAGAATGAAGATAAAAATTAAAGCAAATGTCAATTTTTGGCAGAAGTTCCATGTGGGGGGACTGACATAGAAGAGGCCAAGGGCCATGAGAAAGCTTAGAAGGTGGTAAAGACTATGAATCCAGGATGGCAGATTAAGAGGTTCTCCGAGCTCGTTGTCTCCCGCTGTCTAATACCCATTGCATTCCATCGTGCCTGGTAGTGAGCTTCATCACTGAGTGAACTGTTCTCTTGGAGATGTTGGGGATTCATCGGTCATCAGAGGCTGGTAGTGACTAAGCAAAAGCTGGTTGAAAGTTTGATTAGGAATTTTATGCAGTTGGGTTTGAAGGCACTTCATTATGCAGGGCAAGAGAGCACAAAAAAGGAGCATCCAAATAAGGGGATCCAAGATATGTAGTAAGTACATGTCAAGATAGGATTGGAAGAACCCCGTTATGGGATTGGAGGAGGTAGGTTTGAGCAATTGGGTCGATAATTCCTGCAATTTAACAACATTTTTTTTTATTAGCCCAGATTCATTAACATAATAGCAAAATTCCTCTCTGAGAAATAAGCATGTAACCCCTTTTTCTGCAGTGAGAAGATCAATTGCCCTTTGGTTCTGTAAAGCCACTTGTGCCAATGAAGTAACCTGCCGCTGCAAGGAACCCAGAGACTCAGCCATGGTATTGAGTGTTTCCTGCAGTTTTTGTTGAAGGTGATTGGATCCCATAGAGCATGACCTATAGCTCCACCAGAGAGTCCGAGACCTGTCACTGAGGTTGTTAAAATGAGGCCTACCAGAACCGGCAGAAAGACTACCCTACGGGTGCGGGAAGGTAGGGCCAACTGTCAGAATTCGGTGGGAGTATACAAAGATAGCTGAGGAACTACAGTAACCAAGAAACAGGCGCCAGAGACATTGATGATTGAGGTACTTAAAGACCCATTATACCAGAGGAAATGTCCAGGTTGCATAAACACAGGGCTCTATGGGGTGCTGTAGCTCAAGGAACAAACGGGTAAAGGATTCATTATTGGCAGGTGGAAACAGATGAAAGGAAATAAAGTATTGGTGGAATAACTTTCCCACAGTGGGATACGTGTCACATGTAGGGGTTGTCCTTTTTAGAGAAATTGTAGGGTTTTGCTGGAATATTTCCTGCCGCTAATGGGACTGCTGCTAGAAGTGGACGACTAAGTGAAGCACAGAGAAAGCACTGAGAAGTAGGCACAGAAAGAGGGGTGGAGTTTAATAATCAAAAAGTTTGGTGTAGCAAATTGAGCCATGTGGGAGGGGGACCTGAGGGGGTTGAAGGCTCTGAATCCTCTTTGGATGAGCTATGGATATGATCTCGAAGTTTTGATTCTGAGTCCTTAATGTGTTCGACTACCTGGATGGTTGCCTTAGGTTGCGTAATCAGGGTGCGGCCAATAGTCATCCACCCTGTGGGTCTGACTGAGGTTGTCCGAGCATAGACAGCAAACTCAACATAGCCCCATCGTTTGGCCTTGGGGTCAGGTTTATCGAAATTATACCATCCATTGTTACTGGATGAAGAGCCTTTATGCCACTTTATGTAACTAGAAGTCCACCCTTCAGGGTAACCAAATGAGTGGTAAGAATAGCTACCACGTTCATCATGGAACATGCATGACCAATAGGGGCACCCATTATATATCTCAGGCCACCAATGACAATAGTCTTTTGTTTGATCAAAAAGGAAGCAAATGAAAGGCCAGTTCCAGCTACCAGGGACGAAGGTCCTTGAAGGTGACAATTTTAGGGAAATAGAGGTGCAGTTGTGGATGAAGCAAGTAGTTGCATCCACTGCGCAGACCTTCTGCATGCCATGTTCTGAGTATCGTTCCCGAAAAGTGAATAAATGCATGGTAGGTGAGGAGGGTAAAGACCAGTCCTGACAGAGCACAGAAAATAAGCAGAGCACAAAAAACAAGCAGTTAGAGAAGACTAGGGTGTTGGGAGAGCTCATTGTGCCTTCTTTAAGAGGAATTGGGCTGCAAGGAAAACCGTGTGAGCCACAACTAAAATGGGTGAGATGGGTGTGGAGAGCAGGAGTAAAGGGGAGGTTCAGTAGGTGATTCTTGGAGTTCCTCTGGGGTGGCCCTGTCTTCAGCAGGTGGGGCCTCCTGGCGATGTGGCTTCAACCTAGACATGTGAATCCAGGGAGTGAGACAGTTGTCTGGTAAGGAGAGTTTGGCGGCGGTAAGGGTAAAGAGAATGACAGGATAGGGGCCTTCCCATTTTGCGGCAAGAGTCCCTTTCTCCTCTGGGGTATTATAATAGACTAGACTAACAGGTGTTAAGGGAGGAGTGTTTGGAGAGGAGACTGGGTCCGGAAGAAGCCAGTCCTGATATTTCCAGAATTCCGAGAGGAGATGGAGCAAGAGAGGCAAAGACAAATCTCGGGTGAGAGGTCCTTGTGAAATGACCAACCCAGGGGTTATAAGAGGTCTTCCATACATTATCTCAAAAGGAGACAGTAAAGATGGTTTCTTAGGGAGAGCTCTGATTCGAAGCAAAGCCAAGGGAAGGAGTTTGAACCAGTCTATGTTTAATTCCATTGTCAATTTGGTAAGGACTTCCTTTAGAGTACGATTTACCCTTTCCACTTTCCCTGAAGCCTGGGGGAAATATGGACAGTTGAAATGCCACTTGAAGGAGAGGGCTTGAGACACCTTTTGTGTGATCCTAGAAGTAAACTCAGGGCCATTGTCATATTGTAGGGAAGTGGGCATACCAAACCTGGGGATGATGTCTGTCAGTAAGATTGAAGCTACAGTGGAAGCCTTTTTATTGGAAGTGGGAAATGCCTCAACCCAACCAGAGAAAGTGTCCACAAAGACAAGGAGGTATTTAGTGCGCCATACTGTGGGCATGTTGGTGAAGTCTACCTGCCAGTCAGCAGCGGGAATGTGTCCCCGGGCTTGGTGGAAAGGGAAAGGTTTGGGCCTTAAAGGAGTATGAGGGTTGGTCCGCTGACAGATCTGACAATTAGAGGCTATATTCTGTAGCATGGCTTGTCAGAGGGGGTGAGGGAAAAGAAACTCTGTAAAAAGAGGGTCAAAGACTGAGAATTGGAAAGGAATAGAGTATGAAGGAACTTGAAAAGATGCTTGTTCTTACTGAAAGACGTAGGGGCTTCAGATGAGCTGTCTAAAGTGGCCATTATATGTCCCCCATGGAGGCCATAATTGAAAGTGGTAGCAGCCATTCGTGCCGCCTGGTCAGCTTTGGCATTGCCCTCAGTGATAAGAAAGCCGTCCTTCTGATGGGACCTACAATGGACAACTCCCAACTGGGTGGGTAAGTGGCCTCTATTAGATTGGTTATAAAAGCTGAATTAGTGATCGCATTACCTTTGGTGGTAAGTAGGCCTCGCTACTTTCAAATATCAGCATGGGATAATAAGATATGGAAGACATATTTTGAATCAGTTTAGAGGGTGAGGGATTGGCCTTGTGCTAGAAGGCAGGCACGTGTGGATGCTATAAGTTCAGCCTACTTGTCTGTAGTTCCTGAAGGCAAAACTTTGGCCTCTATAATCTCAGTGGCTGAAAATACAGCGTATCCAGAGTAATGAGTTCCGTTCTCCCTAAAGCAACTGCTGACAGTAAACCAGATAAGGTCAGGCTTGCTGAGTGGTCTCTCAGAAATGGAAGAATGACAGGGGAGGAAATCATCTAAGGTTTCCAAGCAATTATGAGTTGGTATGTGAGACATGGGAGTCATTGGGAGCAGTGAGGCAGGGTTCAGTGCAGAGCAGGGGAGGAAAATGATATTAGGGTTTTCCAGAAAGGAAGTGAGGGGCGACAGAAATCTGGATGTAGGGAGAGTTTGAAGGCCCTTTTAAGCTAAAAGATCCTTCAAGTGATGTGGGGAGTGGATAGTTCAAGGGGCCCCAAAAGTCAGCTTAGAGGCTTCTTTGTGTAAAATTTGTCCAGTAGCCAGAGCTCTTAAGCAAGGGGCCCACCCACGGATGGTAGGGTCTAGTTGCTTGGACAAATATGACACAGGTGCAAATGTACGCCCATAGTTTTGACCTAAGACCCCAAGTGCTTGCCCCCTTTTTCATGGACATATAGATGAAATGTTCTTGAAAGATCTGGAAGGTGAAGGGCAGGTGCCTTTAAGAGGAGTTGCTGAAGCCTGCGGAAGTGGTAGATGGGAAAGGAGGCAAGAGATTCACTAGGGGGTCCCTTTGCTAGGTCATACAGGGGTTTGGAGAGAAGAGAATAATTTGGGATCCAGGCCCTAAAATAACCTGCTAATCCTAGGAATGATAGTATTTTGGCTTTCGTATAGGGCACTGAAAGATCACAGAGGAGTTGCCTCCTATCCAGTGTTATTTCCTTTTTCCCGGGTGTAAGGCAAAAACCAAGATAGGTGACCGAAGACTGGGAAACCTGGGCCTTGTGGGGAGACTCCCTATATCCCTTGTCTTCTAGGAATTTATGAAGCTGAGCGGTGTGGGATTGAGAGTGTTCCAGAAAGACTACATAGAAGAAGGTCATAGACATATTGAAGTAGAGTAGAGTCAGGACAGGTCAGGTGAAAGGATGTGAGGTCCTGGGCAAGAAATTGGCCAAAGAGATGGGGGCTATCCCTGAATCCCTGTGGGAGGACAGTCCAGGTAAGCTGATGAGAATGGCGGGTGTGAGAGTCAGTCCATGAAAAAGCAAAGATATCCTGAGATTCTGAGAACAAGGGAATAGAAAAGAATGCATCTTTTAAATCTAGGACTGAGAAGTGAGTAGTAGTGGCATGGATCTGAGAGAGGAGGGTGTAAGGGTTGGGCACTAGCGGGTGGATGGGTTCCACAGAGGAGTTGACAAGGCGAAGTTCTTGAACCAGCCTGTAGGACACGTTAGGTTTCTTAACTGCCAGAATGGGTGTGTTGAAAGGAGAGTGTGTAGGCCTAAGATACCCCTTTCATAATAAATCCTGGATGATGGGTTCTAATCCAAGGAGGGATGTGGTTGTGAGTGGATATTGTGGTTGACTAACATATCTTGAAGGGTCCCGTAAGACAATATGAATAGGACTGCATTTAGCCATAAAGGGTGTAATTGTGTCCCAAACCTCAGGGTTAAATGGTTTAGATAGTCGTGGGAGAGTGCATGAAGGAGGTGTATCTGCCCCTAGGAATATCATGAGGAAATGAGAGGTAGGAGAGGTGTGGGGTGATAAGTGAATGGTGACTTTTAATAGTGAGAGTATGTCCCTTCCCAGAAAGGGAATGGGGCAATGGCTCATAACAAGAAAGGAGTGAGTGAAGGAAAAAAGGGATCGCTGCATATAACATGATTGGGGGGGGGTTTGAGGAAAAATCTTTTTACCTCCTACCCTGACAATAGGAGTTTTTGAGGGTGTGGTAGGACCCTAATACTCCCTCAAAATCGAAAAAGCGGCACCAGTATCCAAGAGGAAGTTAATGAAGCGTCCATCCACCAGGAAGGTGACCCTAGGCTCTTGATTCTTGATGGTAATAGTCTGGAGGGAAGGCCCAGGACTCCATCAATCCTCCTCTGCCAAGCCCAGGTGAGGCTGGGGTTGCTGGGCAGCAGACCAACCTCCCTTCTGGGTTGTTGGGCAGTCTGCCCCCCAGTGTCCACTTTGATGGCATTTTGCGCAGGGGTTGTAGGGTGTCCTCGGCGAAAAACAATTCCTGGTCCAATGTCCCTCCTTACCTCATTTGAAGCAAGCTCCAGGGGGGGTCATATTGGGACGGCATGGTGATGGCCTTCTCTGAATGAGCTGGGCCAACATTTGGAATTTGGCATTTTCAGCCCTCTGCCTACGGAATTCACTTTCATCCTCTCTACCATGAAAAACCTTGAAAGTGACAGCGAGGATTTTGGTCTGAGGAGTAGCAGGGCCCTGTTCAAACTTTTTAAGCTTGGCTTTAATGTAAGGGTAGCATTGGGCCAGAATATATGTCATTAAGACATGACGGCCATCAGGGGTTTCTGGGTCGAGGTTTGTGTACTGCTGAAGGGACTTGGTTAGTCTATCTACGAATTCTGAAGGTGTTTCCTCCTTCCTTTGAATGACCTCCTGCATCTTTTGAAAGTTAACAGCCTTGCGGGTGGCCTTTTTCAGTCCCGCCAAGAGGCAGGATGTAAAAAGGTCACTAGACTGTAAGCCCATAGGGGATCCTGCTCTGGGACAGCATGAGGGCCTGTGGGTGGTTATGATTGGTCCTATGATTTTCATCAGCATGGGCTTGGGCTAGCTCCCAGAACCATTGCCTTTCCTTGGGGAGAAGTTTATTGGCCAAGAGCATGTAGATGTCATGATGAGTGAGGCTATATGCTTGCAGTACCCATTGAAACTCCCGAATGTAAGTGGTGGGGTCAGTGGTGAAAGAGCCTAACTTCCTCTCTAGCTGAGTAATGTCCAACATGGAGAAGGGCACGTGGACTCTGATGACACCCTTGGGACCAGCTACCTCACGAAGGGGTGCGATTGTCTTGGGGGTGGGAAGGAGTCCCTTAGACCTGGTAACAGGAGGACTGAAAGAGGCAGGCAGTGGACAGGAAGGAGAGGGAGGGGAATGGAATGTCTCTGTGGAAGAGGAGGAGGTGGAGCAGGCAGAAGAGTGGGGAAGGGAGGGGGATGAAATGGAAGGTTGAGGATCCGTGGAATCAGGCAGAGGAAGAGGAGGATTTTGCGGGAGAGAAGGGTCAGTTCGGGCTGGGGGATAAGGTGGGGGTTGATCTGCTGGGACGAATGAGGAAGAATCTGCGAAGTCAGGAGTAGAACTAGGGGAAGAGAGGGGTTTGCAAGCAAGAAGGACCTGAGAGGGAGGGCAGGAGGAGCAGAGACAGGGTGCTGTGCGAGAAGGCTAAAACATTCAATACAGGGAATCTCACTCCACTTTTTCAGATGCTGGCAGTAATTAAAAGGTCCAAGAGGATGTTTGGATCTAAGGAGCCTTCTGGAGGCCAATGATTGCCATTATCCAGTGGATATGTAGGTCAATCTTGGGTACAGAATTTGATTAGAAGTTTGGGCTTGATGTCTGGTGTGAGGGAGAGTGTGGCCAGATTTTTTATTAAACTTTTGAGAGGTGAGGTTTCAGGTACAGATAAAGAGGTGTCCACAGTCACAGGGAGAGATGGAAGAGAGAGAGAGAGAGAGAGAGAGAGAGAGAGAGAGAGAGAGAGAGAATAAGTGTAAGCAAGAGAGACAAAGAGAAAACCCGGCCTGGAACGGACTCCGGGAAGCGCTCAGGGCGAGTGGGGGTCAGGTGGGCATCCCCAAAATGACCAGCCGTCATGAGGAAATACAGAGGGCACTACCTGATCGTCACCAGTGAAGTGCGATCTGTGAGACCCATTGGGTTCGGAGCCACGGGCAACCTGACATCAGGAAAGTTTTCGAACGCAGCAGAAGAAGTAAGTAATGAAAACAGAACTCCGGCTCCAGCAGAATGCAGTTCCAGGATGGGAGTTCAGTTTTCCCCGAGCAGAGAGGCAGCTTCAGCCAGACACAGCAGGCCCGCAGGAAACAGCAACTCTAGCCAGCAGCGGCAGCAGCAGCAGAGGAGGAAAAACCACAGAGCCTCTCATGTAAACTCAGAAGCCTCACACCCCAAAGGGAAATGGATCACCAGAAGGTCCACTGCAACCAGTAAAGGTCTTAGTGGGAGAAATTCCCTCCCCCCTACCAGGCGTCTACAGTGTGACAGACGATCATGGTCACAAAGCCAGCGGTAGCCCGAAGGGAGTTGGCGAGCCGGGGTCAGGGGAGGCTTACATACAACAAATCAGTGGTGAGTGCAGGAAGCCTGCGTCTGAAAAGAGCAGACCAGGGCAGAGTGCCACGGTGGATCAGTGGACGGGGCTCTTGTTGGAAAGAGCTCACCCATATCCTCACACGGGGCACCAGAATGAAAGAACTCCCCACGCAAAGGCACTTCACCGGGAGAATTCCAATTTTATTGCAAAAAGCTGTGTGCTTATATAGAACTAAGGAGGAGATGGGAGGGCTTAGATAAATGGCAGGCAATCCGTTTATTGGCAAGTTCTTTCAGATATCAGCTCCGGAGCCCAGGAATTAGTTCTTATTGGGGCTAAGATTCCCGGCCAGCAAGATTTGAAATTGGCGCCAGCAGAAGAGTTCACATGGGCGGGAACATTTCGCACCACTGCAGAAAAGAAGAATGTAGGAAGAAGAAGTGCTTAGGCGCCATGTTGGGTTTTTTTTCTGGGGTATGGCTGCCATTTATACTTTTCCCAACAATGAGTATACCAGACAGTGCCTTGATTGACTGGTTTTTATGAAAATGGTGTTTAACAGAGATGCCAGAAAGTTGGATCCTGCTGATTAGTGGGCCAAGAGCAAATGTGGGCATGTGTGTGATAAAACATCAGTGGTGGGACCATGTGGATCTGCCATTGGCTTCCAAATCGCTTGTGACTGACATGGTGAAGCCAGCAGACCCTTATATGTAAAGGCATCTTGTTACATGGAGAGGATTCAGGACATTGTTCAGAATCAGGTTGCTATGTTCAAGAGGGCAAGCTATGTGGAATAGAAGCCTGGTTCTTGTATTCTCCTACAGACCCTGACCCACCACATGTGACAGAAATCCCTCACGCACTGTGTCCCCGTTGAACTCCTTGTATGTCATGAAGCAAATACCAAACTTCCAGTGCAGCACCAAGAAACACCACGAAAATAGAGGATGACCATATGGCTTCATAGTCCACACTAGAGACATTTAGCCCCAAGGGGCCACAGTTTACCTTCAAAGGGAGAATTCAGCACTGGTGTCTCATGTTCATTGGAAAATAAGAAACCATGTCCTCCAGGTCACATAGATGCAGACCCAGGTTGATGGTTTCACTAGAAAGGAAGCTAAAGCACGTGACAACAACATATATTTCAAGTGCCCAACCTCACAGGCAGTATCTCAAGAAGTCTCTAGGACAACAGACCTCCATGTTTTTGAAGTGTTTACCCTGTCCCTTACTTTTGGAAACTCCTCTAACACTTCCAAGGTTGTGAACTCCTGATCGCATTCCATTCCAGATATGTATTCATGGATTTTCTAACTCTTCTCCTCTAATTGTGTCTTACATGGGGTGAAGGTGTTGTCAAGGTATTGTACTGGATGAGAGTGGGAAGATTTTTGTGTAGCACATATTTACATACACATTGGATTCATTTTCCAATTTTCCATTCGAAATACTGAATCCCTGTCAGTAACCCATACCCTAATAGACTCTGACTACTAATCCTAATATGATGGAGACAAATAACCCAAACATAATATTAATACAAGCAGTTCAGAGGAGGCATGGTGTATAGTTGGTCTTGCCTTTTGCATGATATAGTGTAGGAGTTATAAATCTTGTCAATTGTTTGTTGAAATAGTACTCCATGTGTTTTTAAAGTTAACACATATGTGAATTTCTGTCTCCTTTTTTCTGTAGCCAATTCAGCACATGTATTTTTATATGCACATAAAAAATCCTACCTGGTATCACACGTACATTTTTGTGAGGTGGCTAACTTAGCAGAAACAAAGTATGAGAAGAGATCACCCCTCCTAAACGCTTTTGGAACTGAAAATTCAAACTATGAGTGAGATTTTTAGTTGAACAACATTATACATAAATCCATGTTCAGTAAAATTAATATTTTTGGATCGGTGGATGATATATATTTCACGATGAATTTTGATTGGCATATATATTGCTACTTTCTAATGTTTCTCTGTGATATATATATATATATATATATATATATATATATATATATATATATATATATTCTCTAGATTTTTCCAAATATAAAATATATGTGTCCTATTATACACTCCCTAAATAATTCACTCATGCTCATGTATGTGGTTTTATAATCAAATTTTCATACGATTATTTTCAGAAATATTCATCCACCTGAAATACATATTTGTTTTCTAGTACTGAAAACTCACTTCACTGAATGGTGCAAACAAATCCTTATATTTCTACTGTAACTGACCCAATTTAACATCAATGCAAGTAGATTCCAAAGGGGCATGATGTGTATTTTGACGTTCATTTTTATTTAACACTGGTACATTACTATTTCTTCAGTTTTTGTACATCATAGTATATACATTTCATCCACAAGTTCACAAATTTAAAGACATTTGAAACACATTCAATCACTTCCTGCTTCAGTACACATGTATTCCTCCTTGCTTTTGACTGGTTATTTATTGAGACTTCTTTCCAAACACATTATTTTCGATTTCCATAATCAATTTTGAAGCAAAACTCACACACACTTTATGATAAACCACAACCCTAATATTACCATTAGATGTATAACTGGTTGGAATGAATGTATGTATGTCAATATAACATTTCCTGTGTATTTTCAGATATCAATTTATTCCAATTTCTAAAGTTGGAATCAGTTATATTATATATTCACACATGGTACACCTATTTGTGCCCCCAATACTAATTTATATCTCTTCTAAATATTGCTCCCAGAAATGGTGCAAGAAAGACTCATGTCACCTGATCTACATATATATTCTTTCAACAAAATGCAAAGTCACACTTACAATTGTACCAAAGCCTAAATGGAATGTGAGTATGGATTATGAAAATCACTCATGTCCAGGTTGCCTAATGCTCTCAAATGTCAATCCTATTGGTGACTACATATTTGTTTCTTCCAAAGATTATGTATTCAACCTCATGCCTGTTGAAAATGTCTAATCCTATCAATCACTTCATCATTTGCCTGATTTCCTAATGTCTCTAATGATATCTGCTTTCCTACATATTTTCCCCAGTTCATCATTGTGACTGACTCTTCACATGTGCAGACATTTACATTTTCTGTCTACCTGAAACCCTATTGCTAAAGAACTTTTTGTCCAAATCCTATACTCACTCTTTTTTTCTAATCCTACCAACTATCTTCCTAATCCTACCAAGTATCCTTTTTTGACTGGATGTTCTCTTCGACATTCAATTATCCAAGGTACAAGGTCCTATGCCATTATGTATAGATTTATCTGAGACACATGTGCACAACATAATTCCGAGTGAAGTATCCCAATCAAGGATCCAATGCCCTTTTGGGCTTCAAATCTTACCTAGATTTGTGTTTTCATACATATATTTCACCTCTATATATACTTATAAATATTGCAGGTTCCCAATACCATTATTCATGCAGCAGAATGATTCCTAACCCAAATCAAACATGTTATTAACCCTAACCATACTTTGTTTCCTCAATCTAACTTTACAGAAAAGCAAGGACAGAGTTGGTCTTATATAGAAATGTAAGAGATCTTCCACCTGCTGAGAACCTCAAAGGTCCATGCAGAAGTGAACCCTGGGAAGATATAGAAAGCTATGAAGGACCTGAGAGAGCAAAAGTCATCTTTCATGACAAAAAAAAACAGGTCAGGATGAAGGGGTGTGTGTGAAGCAGTCTATCTCTTCTTAATGTAGAGAAGATGGACCAAACCAGGCCTGTGTGGAGAGCTGTTCATGGGTGCCTATGTTTGATATACCATTCTTACTTGTGAAAGTGTCACAGGAAGTAGGGGCAGCCTCCATCTATTGGGACACTTGGAAGCAACTGTTAGGACAAAGAGGTTGCCAAGGCAGTGACCTCATTCAGTTCCTGAAGGAAGTGACCTATATCATTTTCTTGGTGATGGAACTCTCTGAACTTGGGATCCAGGATGCCAGGCACCCAGAGGCATTCCCAGTCACAGTCCCAGTGGCCACACATGTTTGGATTTACCAAGGACAGAATCGGTCTTTCTTGGTAACTACTGATGTGAGGATGGCCAAATTCCAGGAGAGCTCTGAAGAGGGGTCTTTCCTGAGAAAGCAGGTAGTGTCTCACTACTGAACTGAAACCCACAGTGCCTCCAACTTCATCCATGAAAAATGGCTAGATAAATACAATAAAATTTTTAAATTCCCTTAACCAGGTGGCACTGGAGAACCTTTGGATATCTTTTTCCTGGTCATGAGTGTACAAGAGAATGCCATGATTGACGGTATTTCATGAAAATGGTGTAGAACAAAGATGCCAGTAAGTTGGACCCTGCTGAGTAGTGGGCCTTTTGCAGTGGTGGGCAGGTGTGTGATAATACAGCTGTGGTGTGGCCAGGAGGATTTTCATTGCCTTCCAATGGCTTGTGACTGATATGGTGCAGCCAGCAGACCCTTCTTGTTATATGGAGAGGTTTCCGGGCAAAGTTCAGAGTCAGATTTCTATCTCGGACAAAGC